>NC_042494.1:146676764-146700215 GCF_005508785.2 Acyrthosiphon pisum
AAATTTTATCTAGATAAAGATAAAAATTAGTATATTTTTATCTAGATAAATATGAGATAATTTCATATTTAATTTTGAAAATATTCAGGATACCTACTTGAGGCTACACGTAAAAAAAATACATAATTTAAAGTTTTTTAAATATTAAATTGTTATAAATTACAAGTATTATAATATTATTATGCTTGTGAATCCAATATCCATGAATGTTGGTTTATTTTTATCGGTTTAAAACAATAATTATTTTTCATACTTAATACACAATTCTATGAAACGGGTATCAGTTAATGAGACCATCATCATTCGGTGGTGGCCGGCCATGCTTTTGCTTTTGCTATTATTAGTTATTCTTACAATCTTACCTACTACATGCCCATTACATATTTCTATTTTTGGGTTTTCTCATTGTTTACGATGCAAAACTTCAGACTAACAATGAATATTAATAAATATTAAAATTATGGTATTATAATGCATATTACTAAACGTGTTTTCTATGTAATAGATGAAAAATAGAAAAATGTAAAAATAAAATAATAAAAATATTTTAAATTTTTATCTAGATAAAAAAGGATAATTTTTTTTTAATACCTGCTATAAAGTCTAACTTTTGAGAGTACAGCTTAGATACTATTTAGGACTTCAATATTATTTAAACACCGACTATATGTTTAAATTAATGTTAGCAGTTAACATTATTGTTAATCAATAACTAAGGTATAACTGTCATAATAAAGGAAACATTTTCAAAATTAGGTATAAATATTAAGAAAAAACTATTTTAAACCAGGGGCGCCATTTCAGTTTTTTTTTAAGGTGTGCAAACAATTAAAGAGGCCAATTTTTTCCCACCTCCAGGCTAATCGTTAAAAAAACGTTTCTAGTGTTTTCAGTTTTTCATTACAGATTCATTACAGTATCAAAAACATACTTAATAAAAACATATTTTTATAGTAAACACATTACATTTTACCGTTCATACATTCTGTGTATATACTGTATAGTGTATAGTTAGATATTTTTAGATAGAATAGATGCATATTATTATTATTATGTCTTTTGTCTATCAGTGACGACAGTAGCCACTTACCATTTACACATATTTGTGTGTGCCAGTGGATAAAGTGATACCGATATCAATTTATCAATTATCAAATTAAAGAACACAATATTATAATATTATTTATGATTATCAGTGAATAGCTGCGGTGCATTCACACTTAAAGATTGGCAAACTAAAGGCCATCTGGCCATAGTATTAATTAGGCCTAGGCCAATTGTGGACAACAAAATTACAGGGTGTGCGTGTGCACACCCTGCCCCCCCCCCAAATGGCGCCCCTGTTTTAAACAACTCGTCATGGTAAACTTTAATTATTATGAACCTCTACAACAGTTTTAGTAAGTATTAAATTTTTTTTTAGTAGATATACAATTATTGTTATTATGTTAAGTACATTAATATCATGTATACTATGCAATAGTACTTGCATAAGTTTATACTATACAATAAATAAGAGAACATTTTATTTTACGTTATGATCATGCCATAATGATAATATAATTTATACACAGGTGATATGTGATATGAATGATTTATAAATATAATATTTATAACATTAACAATACAACAAAGATTAATATACTATTCTTAAAATTAATTTATAATATTATTTATTTAAACATCTACAACACAAGTTAAATAATACAAGACAAAATAATAAATAAATTATTTTTCATTTGAGCACTAAGCTGGGCCCTTAACAAAAATATAAATAATAAATAATAGGTATCTAATATATAATATTATTATGAGCATACAATTTATTTACTGAGGTGACAATAATTCAAATTTAAAGTAGGTATTAATTATTAAAAAAATAAATTGAAAATAAAAAGTGTAATTCATTTTTTTTGTATAGAGACAAATTTATCTAGATGGATGAATTTTTTATCTTAGATAATTATTTAGATAAAACGCAACTATTTATCTAGATAACATAAAAGATAACTAAATAATTATCTAGATAAGTCTCAACACTGTGACTATACCAAAGTAATAAAATATGTACAATATTGTTAAACAGAAAATACTGTATCATTTACTCGAACCATGTATCATTTAATTTTAGAAAAAATAAATGTTAGATAAATAATTTAAATTATTGCAGGTAAACCATAAACATAATTAACATAATATGTAGTTTAATATAACATATAGATTAGGGACCAAATTTCCTATTATTAGCTATTAACTTGTGTTTATTTTCTTGTATACTTTTGAAGTGGATAATTTAAAGTCGGTATGGGGCTACGTGTACTTAACACACATAATTGATAATTATGAATGAATGATATAAAAATGACTTTCTAGTTTTAAAAACCAACTTACTATTATTTTCTAAACATTTGCTATTTTTAGCATTGTTTTGGAGTAGGTTGAGTAAAGTGGGTATGCCAAATTCATTGACGTCATGAGGCATGGACATTTGCTACAAAAATAAAATGTATATCCAATATTTTAAATTTTTATATTGCTATACCTACAGGCATACAGTATGCAATATGCATTGATAAAAATCACACATATGAACACCTTCATGAACGTCATATTATGACAGACCAAACGCTGCTATTGCCATTTGCATATACCTACAATGAGAAACAAATTATTTAAAAAATATAAAAATAAAGTAAGATTATATTATTATAGTTCACCGATCTTCTGTACAGTAATCAAGATTACTCCGTCATTGAATAGGTAACGGTTATATTGTATATTGTCAAATTTGGAAATACATTTTTAAAAAAGCAAGCGAGTAGGAAACCATTTACTGTTCTCTGTACCTACAGTAAAAGATGTCGACTATTGAAACGAATAAGTTTTTGATTATGTCACTGTAATCTGTAATGGATCTTAGGTAGGTATGTCACATGTAGGGATCCCATACGTACCGTATTTAACGGGATTGTCCCGTAATTGAATGAAGCGTCCCGGTGTCCCGGAAAAAGTTCAAAAATAACACTTGTGTCGCGTATTTTGGACAACCCACCCCGTATAATATGTACATTATTTTAAAATTATTTCAAAAATTAGATTTTTTCTTATCATTTAGCATTTTAAATTTTAAATTATTGATAAAATATGATAATATCTAAATCAAATGATAATTATCTGATTATAATGACAACAATTTTTTTTTTTGGTTTTATGGTTACATTGATTACTGATATTATATCGGCTATCAAATCGGCTGTCGGGACAATATTATATATTATTATTACGGACGATAATTGTCAATTGAATTTTAGTCTATTAGAATTTATATTTTACTATATTGTTAGTATTTTTAATAAAAATGCCTAAACGTAAATGCATATTCACTGACGCTCTAAAGGAAGAATATACATTTTTAAAACTGTGTGAACGAGTTGAAAATTATGGAAAAATCGAATGTATTTGTTGTGGTGCAATTTTCAGTATTGATCATGGTGGTAAATCTGACATAAAACAACATGTTGGCACCAAACGTCATAGTCACGTAATTATTTGTTTTTAATCTTCATTATAATTTATATATGTTTCAAGTATCGAATATGTAAATATGTAATTAATAGTTACTAAATGTACATTTCAAGTATATAGTATATACATGGTGGCATATTTATGGAATATAATAATGGAATAATAATACTTTATGGACAAAATAGAAAATTGAGCATTATTGTATACAGCATTACTGAAGGTTAAATACTGAATACATAAAAAATCAAATAAATCATTTTACTGCATTTTTTAATAATCATAAAAAAAACTTGAAATAGACGCTTCAAATATTAGTTGCCTTTTAATAGTTATAAATCTATTATCCAGTATGGCACCTCTTACTGAAGAATTCATATTTTTATCTAAAAGTGATTTGACATGAACAAGATGAATATTATTTAATATAAAGTTATAGTTATTTAATAGTTTAATTTAATTAATTATTACTAATAAGTAATCTTAGGCACGTAAGATAGCTTTATATTACTTTCTTTAAAAACATATACACAACTATTATGGCAATTTGAGTTACAAAGTCGACCAATTTTTTTACATTTACACCGATTTGTAGTACATAATAATACAGTAGTAATGACAGACTACGCGACGTCGTGACAATATAATCATTCGACTTCGAATAGGTAGTGGTTTTATGACTAGATAATGAAATATTATCTAGATTACTTACCTATACTGTTTGCAATAAATTATAGTGTTCGAGCAAATGCGCAATATACTATGTGATTACTTTGTTGTTGAAATTACGAATCGGGTCGTATTATCAGCAGCCATCATTGCTTATATTGCGTACGCCGTACAATATTATATAGGTGTCTCGTAACTTCTATGTCGTGGTATCAAACGATTAAAATGTATAAGAATAGTTTTGTATTGTTATTGTTACGTATAAATACCATTCAAAATAAATGTGTGCAGTAATTAATTCACTTTGCCCACTTGAATCCGGGTGGGGCGCACTTTTCACGGGCAATCTCGTACAATGCCCGTGTTTCCTACTTTGCCCTTAACACAAATACGGATAACGCTCAATTAGGATACCACAAAAAAAATGTATTCTGTGATTATACCAGCTTTACAAAAGAGAAGATGTGATATAAAGCATTAGATTGACAAGGATAGATGGAAGGACAGTGTCAAGGAATTATTACAAAAAAATTGGAGTAGACTGAAGCAGGCATGTGATAAAGATCATTGAAAGGAAGTAGTTTTGGCGGCCTAGAGTCTAAACAGCTCATAAAACCATTGAACAAATTAAATAATTATATAATATTATATCATATATTAGTAATTTATAATAGGTAGAGCCGTAGAGGTACTAATATTAATAAAATACAATATATTGTAGTATATTATTTTTTACAGTAATCATATAATATTATATCATATGTAAGTAATTTATAATAGGTAGAGGTACTAATATTAATAAAATACAATATATTGTAGTATATTATTTTTTACAATAATTATATAATACTAGCTGAACCCGTGCACTTCGTTGCCCATTAAGTGTACCAACTATATGTGACTCAAACTTTGTTCAATTCGTTATTTTATATGCAGTGTATGGTTTCAAAATTAATCTTAACTTTTCCGTTGCCCGGAATAAAAATTCTGCTTCGCAGCAGTACCTACATTATCAGGTAGGCAATCTACCTGCGGTAGATCGCGGACCCCGTGCTGTATGTACGTTAGTGTATGATTTAACTCTAAAGTATCAAAGTTATACCAAGTTTGTCGTATTCTACCTATGTTGGATTGATATAATCAATTAATACAAAATCCTAACCTAACCTAACCGTACTAAAATCAGATGAATAAACACAAACGCATACAAAAAAGTTCATTCAAATCGGTCTAACCATTTAGGAGGAGTTCAGTCACAACACACGTACAGTAGAATTATTGTGCTTAGCAACACATTCTGCGATTCATTTTTGTATTATATGAAATCAACAAACATGCCCAATTAACCAATAGCAACCAATATAATATGATGCACTGTTGCGCCACTGTTGTATTTTTCACATACAGATTTGAGATTTCCTACTTATCCGGTGGATTTTCTTAAAATTTTATTTCGTAAAAACCTTCTCCTGGCAGTTACGAACATCTTGAAAAAAATTTGAGCCAAATAGGACCAGCCATTCTCGATTGATGAATCGTTATACATTTTTGTCTCCATTTTTATATATATAGATTTAAAAAAATAATAATAAATATCAACAAAACCAATAGCAACCAATATATAAAACACTGTTGTGCCATTGTTGTATTCTTTACATCCAGATTTCCTACTTTTCCGGTGGATTTTCCTAAATTTTTATTTCGTAAAAACCTTCTCCTGACAATTACGAACATCTTAAAAAAAATTTGAGCCAAATCGGACCAGCCGTTCTTAATTGATGAATTGTTATACATTTTTGTCTCCATTTTTTGTATAGATTATATCATATATTAGTAATTACTAATTTATAATAGGTAGAGTTACTAATATTAGTAAAATACAATATATTGTGGTATATTATTATTTTCCGAAAACATCGTATTTATTTCAGTATGAATTAATAGTAGTATGTATTTATAATTAGAATAGTGTTAATATAATATAATATGATGTAATATAATAGTACCATACAATTATATTAAAGTGATCAAACAAATGATTTAAACGATATGGGGTTGCATTGATAATTTTTTACAGTGTTATTACGATTTTACATTTTATTTTATGAACAACTTCTGTATTATAAACGATAAAGCTCTCAAATTTAAATCTTAGTTACAGCTAATTATACTCAATTTTTACACGTTTTAATATTTAAATTTCTAATTTATTTTCTAAGATGTATTTTTTTTTTAATTTTATTAAATTATAATGGTACTCTGGTGAATAAAAAAAAGTGTATCAAAGTAGCCACGTAAAGTCAAACCTCTTTACTTTTAGCTAACTCTGTTTCTTCAATATTCGTACTAATATCAAAGATTTTAGTAAAAGAATGTTTGTATCTCTTTGGTAGAGTAGCAAGGGCACAAAATCCTGGAATAATGTCTTCACTAGGTATTAGTTCTGTAAAATAAATTAGTATTAGATCTGTTGATTGTGTTCATTAGAATGGCCTTTAACAAACGCGTACAAAACTCGATTTGTATACGTTTATAAAGATCAATTTTTATCCCACAAACCAGGAAAAATAATTCAACAGAAACCCATTTTATTGTAATTATTTTTACCGTGAAAATATTGGAATTCTGTTCTATTTTAAACTAAAAAATATTTTGTAGGAGTTCCCGTTTTTAGAAAATTTTGCTTATGTAAATAAAATCACCAAGAAACTTTCAAACAAAAATAAATTAAAAATATCAATGAAATAAAAAACTCAATAAATGTTTCTTACCGTTCAGTTCATCTGAATAGTTATATGAAAAAAAAATCAGTCGTAAATATTAACCATATTAGTTGTGTATATATATTAAATATTGAAGAGACTAAGATAAGTTCTGTAAAATATTAACACAATTATTTTAATGCTATAATTGCTCTACAGGGTATGTTTAACCAACTTTTATACCAATAATTTTACTTGATACTTTGCCAATAATTCAGTCTAATAATTATAGTTAATTTTAACCGTTAAATTTAACCTGTTATGAATGTTATGATAGTGTTATTTTCCTCCAATTGCTTTGGTGATTCTAGGCTTCTTGACTGGTTAATGTTGAACTGATATGTAGGCAGATGTTGAGTAATCAGTCTATTGTTCAAACCATTATAATACATCGTTAAAAAACTGTCCACTTGACGTTGGTAGATCGAATATTCTAGATATCCCCCCCTTATCCCTATAGTTATCGTGTTGCGACAATCAACTGTCTTTGTCCAGTACTCCCGCTAGAAATTGTCTAGATTAAACCGGTTAACTTAAATGGCCTAATCAAATGATCCACGTTAATAAGCGGTGTGTAAACGATTTTAAACCAATTTATTCAGAAATTCTATCGTTTAGATCGGTTTGCAACCACTTTTAAAATGTGTTTTCTTATCACATAGTTAATAGCCGGTCAACTGTGATAATAGAATATAATTAGAGGAAATATTAAAAATTAGGAGGAAATTAATAGGAAGTTTTTTTTTTTTTAAACCAGTTTGTTATGGTGGTCTAAGTAAAAGTGCGTCTGTTTTAAATCAGTTTAGTTCAGCGAACTTCTTAAAACCAAACCAATTTATTTACATTTTAAGGGGAAATTTAAACCAGTTTAGCCTAGTGAATTTCTAGCAAGCGAGTAGACCGTGCGTCATTTTGCGTTCGGGTGTTTGCTGCATTTGCGAACAGGTCGTGGTGCGTTACTAGTCCACACAGTATTATTATTGTATGTTTTCGCAGGTTGTGTTATTCGACTGTCGTGTCGACCGCCGTGTTGTGTTTTGCCACTGTCAGCGTCATCGACGTCGTTCCGATTATCGTCGAGTTTCTACTCGCTTCAACCGATTATTGAGATTCGCGTTTTCGCCGCTGAGGTTAGCGTCCGTAATAATCCACTTCTTCAGTTTATGATCCACAATGATTTGAGACATTCAGGTTAATCAACGGAGCATTATTTTTGATACCCAGTGTTTATCTTCGAATACGACGAGCGTCTCGAGGGCAAAATTGTGCGTCCAATCAAAATCGTTCATATTAATTGTGAAAATCACATTTCTTATCATCCTTAATTATCAAGTGATATAATAATCATTAATCATACAAGTGTTGCATACACATGCTACAGGTGTTATACTTATTACATTTGAATTATAATATATAAAATAAATAATAAATAATAATAAATTAATATGGAAGAGTTTGAATCCAGTAACATGGAAGAGCTAAGGTGCATATGGTATGTAATAAATATTTTAGTTATAAAAGAACCTTAAAGCGACATTAAATTACTTGTGGATCTAAGGAATCCAAAAATGTTGATAGTGTGAAATGTCCCGATTTGACTTGTAATAAAACATATACAAACAAAAAAATTTTGAAATCACATATAGTGACAGACCATGGCGAGCAGTTACAAAATTAACAAAATGCATTTGCAACTCTTAATGGTAAATGTGATTTACTGAATTTTTATTGTTCTATAAGTATGCTTACTTATAGTGATATTGTATTATAAAATATATGTTTTTAGATTTCAAAGAATGGAAATCAAAACTAGAAGAAACCAACTTATGTTTTTATGTGTTAAGCGCTCGTAAAACTGTTGGGCAGAATAAAAACACAATGTACTTAGATTGACATAGAACCGGTAGTTTTCAAAGTAGATCAACAGGTATCCGTAAAATAAAGAGTCAGGGCACAAACAAAATTGGATCTACATGCCCATCGTCAATGGTATGAACTCTCTTAATCTTGGACTTTCATTATTTTTACTCAATATTCTGTTTTAATATTCAGATAGTAGTAACAAAAGAAGACGGAACTGTTTGTGTGAAGTTCTTTAGTACTCATTTTGGCTATAATATGAATCTTGGTAGATGTAATTTAACACCTGAAGAAAGAGCAACGATTTCAGGTAATTTTACTTTACACCATCTATTTTTGTAAATTTGAATGAAGGGCAAGTGTTGCTGGGTTCCTGTGCTGTTAAAAACCTGTTTGTTTTTTAAGTTATAATGAATATCCTTATAGTCGTCAGGTTTGGATTCATAATTTAATTTATTGTTGCTCTACAATTTTGTTCTTCTTTGTGGACAAAGAATCTAAATAGTTATATAAAATAAAAAACCAATTAGAAGCTGGAATAGGAATATTATCGTCCCTTATTGCAAGCAAAAGTGAAGTAACTGGGGAAGAAATTGAAGAAATGAATAAAAATAGCAGTTCTATACTTCAAATATTACAAGGAAAACGAAAGATAATCGAAATAGAAGAAAATAAGGAACCTGTAACAAGAACATAGATAAACAGAAACGATTTGGGGCCAAAAAAAGAAAATTTGATTTACTCAGTGGTATACCTACTCGTGTCGCCGGTAGAACGCCACTCGCTCGCGCATCCAAATGATCGAGCTCCGCGGTTTTGTAGCCAAATTTCTCCCACTCTACCACCTAGTCACCACCTAGTAGCAGCAGCTGTGCGACGGTGGCGGTGACAGCGTCGGCGGTCAGAGTTGACGGCGGCCAGCGTTTTGGAGGGTTCAGTGGTGGGAATGCGCGAGAACGGACGAATTTTGGTCGCCGCCCAGTAGCGTTCCACCTGCGACACGAGTATAGAATAGAATGCAATGAAAGAAAATCTCTGAAGGAAGGGTTGGTATTGGGAGAAGTTCAAAATATACATACTTCCTACATCATACATACCAGTAATATGCTTAAAATATTTTAATGCGCTTTTTTTATTATGATTTATTTTTATTTAACTGTTAGTAGACTTTATGTTGACAAAAATGTTAATGTACTTATTTAATTATTTGATTGTACTGTTACTAGGTAGACTTATTGCTGACAAATATTTTAATGTGATTTTTTTTTAATTATTTACTTTAGGTTGATAATATATAAAACAAACTTTTCTATAGCACAGGAATTATCCAGTAACACTAATTATACTTTATGATTACCTGCAATCATGGATTTTCCTTTCAATTTATTTCCACATCATCTTGAAATGTGCTACAATTTGTTGTGCTTTTTAGTTTTTTATGTATAAATATAAAATACAAAGCACAAATATAAAGGGTGATAGGAAATGTGATTTTCACAAATAGTGATAACAAATGTGAACGATTCTGATTAGACACGCAATTTCGCCCCCGAGACGTTTGTCGAATACGACCTGCGTGAAGCGCAGCTAGCGCCCAAGCGGAATGTAGTTGAGTAATGTATATTTTCATGCATCGAGATAGATAAACAATACTGGAGCGCGTACACAGATATTGAAAACGAGCCAAGTTTTTAGACGCTTCCCCCACCACTGCAGGGCAAGAAAATAATTTCAAAATATACTGCTATATCAGTTTACATAATAACCTAACCTTTTTATAGTGATTTAATATTTAGGAAGTGACTATTTCAAAGTAGATCAACAGGTATCCGTAAAATAAAGAGTCAGGGCACAAATACTAAGTAACGCAAATGCTGGAAGACAATTTTGGTGGGTTTCCATTAACGTTATTACTGCATGAACATACATTTAAAATGCTTCATAAGAAGGGTGAGCGCTATACAAATGCTATGAAAGACTTTGCTAAAACAGTTTTTTTTTTATTCACCTAAAGCATATAAATATTTACGCAAGCTGTTCAGTGTTCACGCTCCCTCATCCTTCAACTATTAGAAAATGGTTAAGTAGTACAGAATGTGAACCTGGCTTCTTGGAAGAAGTATTTTTTTTTGAAGTTTCTAAAAACTCTTGGCTTCAAGATTGTTCACTTGTTCATGATTCAATGTCTTTAAGAAAGCAACTAGTTTGGGAACCAGATAAAGGTAGATATGCAGGAAATATTGATGTTGGTACTGGTGAAAATTCGGAATTAGCAACTGAAGCTTTAGTAATAATGATAGTTAGTTTAACTAGACAGTTTAAATGTCCTATTGGTTTTTTTTATGTCAACAAAATGAACATTAGTGTTTTAAGTACCTTAATATCTACTGTTATTATTAAACTCAATGAGGTTGGAATTCAAGTATGGGATGTAACTTGCGATGGTACTCCTTCTAATTTACAAAGCTTCAAAAATTATCCTGTAATTTTGACACAAATAGTTTGAACACAAAGTTTACTGTAAATAATGCAAATAGATTGAAGTATATTCTATTTTTGATACTTGTCAAATGCTTAAGCTTGCTAGATCTTATTTGGCTGATAAACGAATTATTCAATCTAATATTGGTGATATTAAAAGGCAGTACATAAGCTCTCTAAATGCATTTCAAAATGAGCTTGGCTTAAAATTTGCTAATAAATTAAGTTCACAACATATTAATTAAAAAAATTCTATTATGAAAGTGAAGTTAGCTGCCCAGACACTTCGCAGTGGAGTAGCAGTTGAAATTGAATACTTAGAGCAAAAAGGTGAACCATAATTCCAGAATAGTGATGCTATAATATATTTTATAAGACAAATTGATTGAATATTTGATATCCTAAATTCAAGAATACCATTTTCCAAAGGTTACAAAAGTCCTATAAACCCCGGTAATATCAATACAATAAGATCGGTTTTTAACGACACATCTGATTATTTAAAAACTTTAAAATGTGAGAATAACCTGTTAATATTGGGTGGAAGGAAAATGTTTATTTTAGGCTTCATAGTAACTATGTCTAGAACCATAGAAATTGCATAAAAGCTTCTTTATAGATCCCAAAATCCTCTTAAATATATTCTGACTTATAAAACGTCACAAAACCACATCAAACTTTTTTTTGGGTGTATTCAAGCTAGGGGTGGGAACAATAATAGCCCAAATTGTGTTCAATTTAAAAAAACCTTGAAGCAATTATTGTACATCAAAAATATTATTGTTGAGAATGGATATGGCTCATATTATGAAGTTCCCGGTGGAGATATTATATTGGATTTTCGTTCTGAAAAAAGGTGGGCAAGTGGATGTCGCTCTGTTGTATAGTAAGTTACAAGTGGGTCACTGTATAATAGATGGTATTAAATTTGAATACAATGATAGAATATCATTGTATAAGAAAAACGATTCTGAGCGGAAACTGAAGATCTAAGATATATTATATATTTATATCTATGGTAATAAAAAAAAAATTGACCAATAATGAATTCCAGATTAATCATATCACAATATCCATCAGGTATTATAACGCGTTATACATCAATAACAAACCGTGATACTATCATAGATATATCTATATATATATATATAAATGGTGCCAAAAATTTATAAAAATTCATCAATTGAGAACGGCCGGACCGATTTGGCTCAAATTTATTTTAAGATGTTCGTAATTTCCAAGAGAAGGTTTTTTCAAAAGAAAATTTTAGGAAAATCCGGAAAAGTAGGAATTCTGGATGTAAAAAATATAACAGTGGCGCAATAGTGTTTATATATTGGTTGCTATTGGTAATCGGGCATGGTTGTTGATTTGTATTATATTTTTTTGTCAATATATATAAATATACTTCTATACTCTATACTTTATTATATAAAGAGGAGTTGTTAGTTACCGTTGTTGAAAGTAATCTCTGGAACTACTGAACTGATTTCGAAAATTCTTTTACCAAACCTTCGAATTAGTAGGGACGACCTACGAAAAGAATGTTTTACTCATGACCAAATGTATTTTATAATTGTTTCAAATTTGGACGAAATTACATATTAAAAACCTAGAATAACTATTTTAGTTATTTTGTTATGATTGTATAATATTATTCGCGGGTACTTGAAACTTCTTAAGTATACTATTATTTATCTATGATAGTATCACGGTTTATTGTTGATGTATAACGCGTTATAAGTACCTAATGGATATTATGATATGATTAATTTGGAATTTGATATTATATCATTGAATTCAAATTTAATACTATCCATTATACAGCGACCCACTTGTAACCTACTGTAAAGCAGAGCGACATCCACTTAGGGCCCCTTTTTTGTGTTGAATTTGTATTTATTGTTTCCCATTTCCTACATTACCTATTTATATTAAGGTATATTTTTAAAGAATGACCACCTATTACAATATTATATTTTAATATTCTAAATTAATTATTTATTATTTAGTAATAGATACCTACTTAAATAGTTAAATCACAGTACGGCTGATTTTATGTTATTATTTGGAATATTGCTGTACTTACTACAATATAATATGGTATATAATATGCTATTAATTATTAATTTTAATTTAAATGGATGACTTAATGACTAATTAAATTATTTATATTCTATACAATTTTATCTATCTCGATGTTTTCATGATCAACTTTTTTTTATTGCGATATATAAATATATAATTAGGTACACGGAGAGCGCTTGCTGTACTTCTTCCTATGGTGAACAGCTTATTTTTGGTTACGTCGTTGATCAACCTGTATACCTTAATCTTAATAAATAAATGTCTTATCATTATTATCACTGTTGCTGATTCTTATTTATTTATTATTATTATTATTATCGCTGTTGCTGATTATTTCCAGTAGTTGTTATTATTATTTATTTTGCTGACGTTGGTCGTGGATACGTATTTGCCAGCCATATTATATACCGTACTTGTTACCTAATACATTATTATTCACCTATTATTATTATTTATACTTGATCCGTCACCTAATCACATCCAAACCCACCATCTTTATATTCATAGTTCCTCTTCTATAGTCCGGCCCAGGAGAGTCCATACGTGCTAACGCTGTCCGTCGCTGGGCATCGGTTCCCCTTCCATAAGTTTATAACGTATTTTTTTACGACTTTTTTGCAAGTTTTTTTTATTCAATATGGAGAATCATATAACACCCCCAAAACGCAATTAATTAGCCGTGTTTTTATGAGCCGCTGTATTCACATTGCCGAGTGGTGGGAATGGCACTATGGTGGGAGGAAATTTGGCCGGCAGACGTCGCGTACGCCAGTATCGATGCGCGGTTTACGTATGGACTCTCGTGGACCGGACTATAAATGATAGGGAATAGCCGGCAACGCAACACTAATCATTACTGTTTAGAGAGGCAAATAACGTTATCAATATAAATTTAAAAAACAAATAAAAATATAAAATTTCTAATACATTAATACACAATATTTATACATACCTTCATTATCAGTATGATAATTGGGGATTATTATTGACATTACTGTAAAAATAAACTACATTGTGATATACTCAGTTCAGGTTAAGATTGAACCGCGTCACGCATGCAGACCGAGCCGCCGAACAGTGCCTGACCCCCCCCCCCCCATGCAATGGCTATGCATTCTGTGATTGGCCGACAGTCATCGCCGGCCGTCGTCGATCGTCGGCTACAGTGCTGGTCGCCGTGCATGCGCTCCCACCGGTGTCCGGAATGCGCGAAAAAAAAACGTGTTTTGGTCAAGCGAGCGGTTCAGTCTTAATCTGAACAGAGTATAGTTTCCTATTGTTATAATTCTATATTATCATATTATTAAGTAACTCTGTTAGTTAAAATGCTAAACATTCTTTACATAAATATAAATATAATAAATAAATAAAAAATGTCAAATGGCCAATATATTAATACAGACATTAATACACAGTATTTATACATACGCGTATCGTTCTTCGTAAGACCTATCAATGCGGCTAAAGCATCTGTAGAAATAAAATATTCAATAAATGATACCTATTTAATATTTTCTATAAAGAAATTGTTAGTTTTTTTTTATTCTTTAAATTAAATAGTGCCAGTGAATTCACCCTGCCTTAAACTCCGTTAAATGTAAACTACGCATATTTTTATTCATTCAGTTGAGTCTAATACTAGATAAAAAAAAACAAAGGTCTAATAAAGGACTATTATTATAACAATTATATCAGAATTAGAACAACCATTTCTTCCTTTAACCAAAACACACACTCACTCACACTACACATGAAATGTCCCTTTTAATAATATAGATTATTTTATAGTAAATATTCATTATTCCGCTATGCTTGTTTGACTTGATTGGATCCATGAAAGATTTTAATATTATTCTCTATTTTCATAAGATTATTGGACGAATAAGGTAATTTTACAATACCCGTATTCGGTTATTGATTGAGCCAATTAGAAAGTATGTATTGTAGGATATAAACATTGTTGATTGTATGTTGTATTCTTTATACGAATAAAAATATTAAGTACTTTCATTAATTATTAGTTTAATTTAATTTTATAGTGTAAATTAAATTAGATATATACATACTATGCACAACAAAAACTAAAAAAAAATAAAAATAATTTTAAATTAATATAGTACTAACGACTTACCGTTAATAGTGAAATACAATTTAAAACATAGGTTGATTGATTTTTAAAGTTTAAGAACTCTCAAGACTACCTATAGGATGTTCAGAGTCAACATTTTATAGAAGATGTATAAGTCAATCTGGAGTCAGGACAATGATAGTAATAGTCATACACAATCATGGGTGATGGCTTGTCAACTAAATTAATTCATAGCTAGATAGTAGATTGGTACTTATCAAGTGAGTAATCATTTGATAATGATCATAATTACATGAATTATGAGACACTAGTCAAAAACCTAGTTACAAAATTAAACAAATTAAAAAAATAAATAAATACAATATGCACGTACTTCTTCTTTCTAAAAATAAAATAAATAAAAAATATAATAATTAATAAATAATATTATACCTTACCTATATGACTAACAATCTAACAATTATAGGGAAACCTATATAATCATTGTCCTTCTGCAAAATATTGCATTACAAAGAATTTCTGAACGATCTATAACGATTGGAAGTCAAGCGTTTCCGTGAAAGTTGATGTATTCTTTTAATTTAATATAATAGGTATTTGATAAGCTACTGCAGTAATTAAAACATAATAATATATCTAGGCAGACAGGCAGTTGATATTATTTTTAGGTATATCGATATTTGAATATGATAATATTTTATTATGAGTGCATTGGATTGGAAAATGGACTGTAAAGTGTATAAATAGAAAAAATTAGACAGGAAATCCATAAATTTCTAACTTGAAAACTATTATTAGGAAAACACACTATAAAACATTCGTATTTTACAAAGCTGAAGTGCTTACGTACCTTTTGAATCTGGAATAATATAAAAACTAATAATTGTTATTATAAAATACTCATAATATATTTCAATTATAAGATCATGGATTCATGGATAGTATAAACATTTAAGATTCATCTAATATATTATTATGTATTATAGTATAAAATAAAATTATTATAAAAAATGACTTGCTTAGTAGAGCTAGAAATAAAATACCCGATAGTAATTTATTAGTATAATTATAAAAGATTGGTAATATATTGTTATGATTAAAGAGGAATATCTAGTGGTTTATTTGAAACGTTTTCAATAAATGTACAGAATATCCAGTATAGGATACCAACTATTAAGTAGTTTTTTCTACTTTAACTACTTTAACTACTTAATAGTTATTGGAAGAAATAAAAAAAACAATCTAAATTTTATCATATTGTTGTTCCATATTCCACAACACCAACTATTGTAGAAATGATAACATTCACCGTATGATGCGTATTGGTAACGAGCACCTAAGCTTCTCTTAAACTGTTTTTATTAATAATACAGTACTGCAATCTGTTTATTATTATTTTTTACTTTTAATTTTTTTTTTTAAATTGCCATTTATTTTGCTTATTCTGATCCATTATATTGTTTGTTTACTTTAATGATTTATGTAATATTATTCAAATTCATTTATTACTAATAATTGTATTGTACTATTGGGCTCCAAGCCCGTTCATAAAAAAAAAAAAATAATAATATTTATACCTAGTAGGTACTTTCATACATTACATTTACATGGTTTATTAATTATTTATAATATTATATTATTTACTAGTTTTTAGTACAAGTACAACTTTCATAAAAACTTCAAAACTTACAAGAAAAAATTTCTAACTATAAATAGATTAATAAATTATAAAATCTAATTTTATTAGGTCCCATCTATCCACAATGCTCAAAGGTGCCAGAAATTATCAAGAATTAAGAAGAATTTCAAGAAAAATATTTTAAATAGGAAAGGTTAGATCAAATTAGGAACATTTTTGTACGTATTAAACCACAATAGAAAAGTTATCGGAATCGCAAAGAATAACCAATACATTATAAAAGTATAGCTAGGTACATAAAGTGTAGCTGACCAAATTACTATACATTCGGGTAAATATTATTTCCTACTCTTAAAAAACAATTTTAAGGGAAGAAAAATGTTGCTTATGAAAATTCACCAAGAATCATTCAAACAAATATAAAAAGATCAATGAAATAAAAAACTCAATAAATGATTCTTACCAGCTAAAACATCTGAATAGTTAAAACAAAATGAGTTGTAATTATTAACCATACTAATTTTTAATTAATATTAAATAATAAATGTCCAAGAAGATACTATAGGTTACATTCTGTCAAATATTAACACAATAATAATGCTATGATGCATGTTATAATGCTATAATTGCTCAAAAGGGTATCTCGTATCTGGTTATGTTTAACCAACTTTTATACCGATACATTTAGTTGATACTTTGCCAATAATTCGGTCTAATAATTACAATTAATTTTAACCTCTAGATGGATAAACTGCTGAGAGGTTTGAGGCTACATGTTATGGCGGTAGTGTTATACTCTAGGCACCCTTGACTGGTTAATGTTGAACTAATATATTTAGGCACACATTGAGTAATCAGTCTACTGTGACTCTTAAGTATTTCACATGGTTTCACAAGATCTTGCCCGTGAATGGAATCTGATTTTATACGTTTTTGGTTTTCAACATTTGTTGGTTTTCATATTCACGCTGAGGCAAGTGAAAACAACATTTCGATACGTGGTTTATCCTTGCTTTTGTGTCACACTCGTATGTCTGTAGTGTTTATGTTATTGAATAGTTTTACCAGGTTTTTGTTACTATGTTTGTTTGTTGTTAGTCTTTAGAAAAACTGTTCTAGTATTTTTATGTAGGTACCGTTAAAGTATACATATAAAAAGTGGATTAATAAATACAGCCTAGTCGTGATAACTCGAACCTCGCGATAACTCGAAAAACTTTACAACTCGAATTGTGTTTTATTCCCATAGAAAATCATTCCCCAATAAATTAGTTGGATATCTCGAATAATAAATATATCGAAGTGAATTTTTATCCCCCTTCAACTTCGAGTTATCGCGCCTCGACTGTATTTTGATTTACACTTAATGGTTCCATGCATATACATTTTATTGGTACAAATATAAAATTCCACATAATTGAAATTATAAAACTACATAATATTTATACGTACTCAACCACGCTAGAAAATAAAATAAATATAATTATGTTATTTTTTCTATTAAATTGTAATTTATAAAAATAATAACACAGGTTTAATTATAAATAATTACGAATTAAAAAAAAATTAAAAGGAAATCATTTTTATAATTTTGCAACTTATAATTTTTCATTGAACCATGATACAATTAACTATAAAGTATAAAGTGTAAGTATTCAACATATTTTACATTATCATTACATCATGCAAAAATATTTTAACATTTTTTTGTGTTTTCTAATATAATTTACCTATAGATTTTTTCGAATTTAATATACAATTTATGTCATTATGAAAAATAAAATCAAAATGTTATACATGGTTCTTCAAAAGTTATACTGATTTAAGAAATATGAAAAATAGATAGTCATGCATTTTTTATAACCATTTAAAATTAAAATTTGATTGAACTTCATCAAAATTACAAACATTTTTAAATTATATCATATAGGTCATAAGATTTAAATGAAAAATCAATTTATTAACATTATTACATATCAAAAATAAATTAATAATACGTACGTTCATTTACTGTGAATAATAAAGTTTAATAAATTATTAATTATGTACATAATATTTTCCACAAATAAATAATCATTCATTGGCATATGCCATTCATTATTTATTTATTTACTATCAACAATACGGGCTGAGCCCTGCAATTATACATAATATGACAATACTAATTAAATCTTAACCATATGATAAAAACAATAATATTAATACATTATTATCACAATAACAGTAAATATTCTAGATTTTTGAAAATATAAAGTCTTTTGGATTCGTATAAAATGTTAGTCTAAGCTTTAATAATTTATTTATCATATTGAATATTGTATAGTAAATCAAACAAATTAATTAAAAAACTACGCTCTTCTGATAAAGTCAAAACGATATTATATGGACACGTTAAACTATAATAGGTAATTGTAGACAAGAACGCATAGAAGCCATTCTAACTAAAACAAGATAGGAAGATAATATTGTTCTGAAGTCATCTATACCATCTATTTAACCGGAATAATGGAAATGTATTTTGCTTAAACATTTTGTTATACATTAAGTAGGATATTATATTTATTTTTAAGATATTATAATGTTAATAGATAAAAAAAAAAAATGTAAATGTAATAGGTACACGGTTTCACAGTAAGGAACTGCTTTAAACATTTTTGAAATACTCGTATAATCAAAATTTATTTTATAGCCGTTTAAAGTTCAAATTTATATAAACTTCTTTAAAATCATAAATATTTTTCAATTATATTGCAGGTCTGGTCAGGATATTATATGTTTAATATAAAATAACACGTACCTAGGGCAACTGTAAATAATAATATTTAATTAATTAAATTAGATTATAGAGGCATATTTATACTATATTGGGATAAATGTGAAAAATCTAGATATTAGGAAAAAAAGTCTTTCAGATTGTTATTTTTGATCTGTCATCAGATCATTCCAGGGGAAAGGAAAGTAAAAATATGGCAAATTAAAATTTTTCTTACCAATATTATCTGCAAAATTTTAACTAAGTTATTAATATTGCAATATAGATGCATTTAATACATGAAATTTATCGTTGTATTCAATGTGATTAACACCTTTGGTTGTTCTCTACTGATAATGAAAATGTATATGAATTCCAATGTGTGGATATTAAAAATATTGACTAGTTATGTGGCAATGTTTAAAAATGTGCATGTTTAAAAATACGCTTATTATTTTGTGTGATGCACATTTGAAGGGTATTTACTATTTAATATATTGTTTTAGGAATCCACTTTATTTTATATCTTTAATATCAATTTTAATCTACGTAGGTACTTACTAATTTCATCTATAAAAAATTATAATAATAATTAATAAGTTATTATAACTATACATAAATTAAATCAACAAGCAACGAGCAAGTTTTAATTTCGCATTCAATAATTAATATCTTATTTCAAATAGTATTTAGAAAAATATGCAAATAATTAACATAAATTAGACGAACAATCTGCATTGTTAGTCTGTATAGGTTATTTGGCTTACGGGGCTTGAAAAAAAAACATACTTGAATTGAACACAAAATAAATGGCTACGATTTTATTGTCAAAATTGGAATTTATATAGTAAAAATTATAACAAAAGAACAACGGGTATGAAAGTTTTCATTTAAATACGACGCTTCCTGACGACGTGAATTTAGAAGATTATCTCGGTGCAGATGACAACGTTTCAACATGTTATGAACTAACCGAAGTAGACATCATTCAATCCATTAAAGATAGAAAAGATGAGGCCACCGATGAAAGTAGTTGAGACGAAGACGAAGAAGTTGTGATGGGAAATGATGTGCGCAATGTCACTTCATCAGAAGCCTTATCAAGTTTGGAAGTAATGCGAACATTCATTACATCACAGAGTGATGTACCAGACTTCATCTTTACAAACATTCACCAACTAAATAATTATTTAGGTACTTTCTATTAAAAAAGCAAACCTTGTTTAAAAGAAAATTTTTGATTATCTATAATAAAGTTATTATTGGGTCTATAATAATTTTTCACAATTATTTACTTTTGAATTATATATTTAAACCTGTTTTAATTCGAATTTTCAAAATTTCATTACAACGAAATTTCCGTAATAACGAAAAAAAAATTCGGTCCCTGGAATTCGCTGTAACGGAAACTTACTGTAGTATCTTATTTTTGTATAATTTATTGTATAATGTGAAAATAACAGTGTTTGATAGAATATACTATGAACAACGCTTAACACAGAAAGTTATATTTTAGTATGCAAATTTACAATTAATTAAAAAATACAATAACTACGTACCCTCTAATGGTTCTGAAGAAAAAAATACAAATAGGTTTATTCATGGTTAATTTTTATTTAAATTGACTAATAAATTATTATACATAATGTTATGATTAATACATTATGTACTGTTATCATCAATAAAACTTTAGAAATATCGCTTAATATTAAGTTGTCAACATAATATGACCATTTACAATATACAACTACAAATATACCCAGACAGCATTTTGTAATGATAATATTATAATAGAATTATAATAACGTTATACTAATATTATTCGTTATTATAATGTTATAATAATATTATTAAACAAAAAATTGCTGTCTGGGATATATGATTATAATTTTATTGGGATTGAGATAAATAAATTATCACATGATCAATTTACATGTTAGCATAATAAATATTAAATAATCATTACTTATTTACGTAATGGTCCTTTTTATCTATATAATCACTTAAGTAATATAGAAAATTCTAATATTGTAATTTGTGAAGGTATACAAAATTTATTTTGATACAATATTCAGATTTGAAACGGAATACCTTAATTTATCTTAGCTATGCCACTTCAAAACCCTCATCACCAATTTTTGCACCGTCTTTTTTGTACGAAACCTCAACATGATTTTGGTACAGTTTTATAATAAAATAAATAGACGATAACTTTGTTTATAACTAACAACTCGTTATAAGGAAATTCGTAATTTTAATTTTTGGTATCATTCTATACATTTCGTTTTACTTATTACCTCCAATAAGACAAATAATAAAACTTATAAATACTTACTATCATATTGGTCTATAAAAACAAATAATATATATATCTTACAATAAATTAGTTTGTTTCTACTTTCTAGTAGATCTATCATTGTTTATGAGCTTATTTTTTTTTACATATTATTATGTTTCTTTTTTTTTTTGCTTTGGAATTTAGATGGTGTTTTAATAATATATTATTATTTTGCGATTATGCTTAGTTTTTAATTTTTATGATAGTGGTCGGTTGTCCAATCAACTGTATATTCTGTAGTTTGAAATTAATACCCTTATAATTTTGTGTGCTTAACATTTGAATGTTATTTAATTTTTGGTTTTTCAAATTCATCTTAATTTCTATTATTATATTATAGAAACATTTTAAATAACAGTGATTGAATATTTTTGAAAGTGACATTTTTGTAAAACAACGCCTTGTACTCAAATTAAGACTACAAATGTTTGTGATCTTCAGTGTCAATTTTCATCTAAAAATGGACATTGAAGCTATAATGGAAGAAATTATTATAATACAATCTTAAAATTTCACACAGATTAAAATAATAAATTATAATAATAAAGACAAATGTATATATCTATATAGGCACGTACCATTATCAGCTGCAAACAATTATAATAATAATTAATAAGTTATTATAATTACTAGCCGACCCGTCACAGCTTCGCCCGTGATTGGTTGTTTATTTTGGTCCCGGACGATGAGATCCATAATTATTTATTCAAATGTTATCTTTTAATGTGATCGACGAGTAAATATAAAAATGGTTAATGCAAACGTATTGAGATGTTTCTTGCGCTATTAATGATAAATACACATCCATATTTCCTACTTTTCTGGTGGATTTTCCTAAAATGTTCTTTCATAAGAACTTTGTCCTGACAATTACGAATACAACAAAAATGAATCAGCCAAATCGGTTCAGTAGTGTTCTCGGTTAGCGCGGTCGTTGATAATCACTTACAATTTTATATAATAGTATAAATAATTTATAACTATATAAAACTTAATTCATAATTTCAAAGGTTGGACTTTTTTTAAAAATTGAATAATTAATTGCTTTTTTCAAATTGTTTGCTTGTTGAAAGAAATGCAAAGCACTAGCATAAGCTAGACGTAAAATGTATACTTTTAGTCACTATAGTTACTTATATTTTGTGGCTTGAAGAAAAAAGCATATTTGAATAAAAACAAAATTACGGGCTACGATTTTGTTGACACAATTGGAAACTAAATACCTAGTAAAAATAATGACAAATTCACATA
>NC_042494.1:146700265-146725235 GCF_005508785.2 Acyrthosiphon pisum
GACAATACTAATTAAATCTTAACCATATGATAAAAACAATAATATTAATACATTATTATCACAATAACAGTAAATATTCTAGATTTTTGAAAATATAAAGTCTTTTGGATTCGTATAAAATGTTAGTCTAAGCTTTAATAATTTATTTATCATATTGAATATTGTACAGTAAATCAAACAAATTAATTAAAAAACTACGCTCTTCTGATAAAGTCAAAACGATATTATATGGACACGTTAAACTATAATAGGTAATTGTGGACAAGAATGCATAGAGGCCATTCTAAGTAAAATGAGATAGGAAGATAATATTGTTCTGAAGTCATCTATACCATCTAGTTAACCGGAATAATGGAAATTTATTTTGCTTAAAACATTTTGTTATACATTAAGTAGGATATTATATTTATTTTTAAGATATTATAATGTTAATAGATAAAAACAAATTGTGAATGTAATAGGCACACGGTTTCACAGTAAGGAACTGCTTTAAACATTTTTGAAATACTCGTATAATCAAAATTTATTTTATAGCCGTTTAAAGTTCAAATTTATATAAACTTCTTTAAAATCATAAATATTTTTCAATAATATTGCAGGTCTGGTCAGGATTTTATATGTTTAATATAAAATAACACGTACCTAGGGCAACTGTAAATAATAATATTTAATTAATTAAAATAGATTATAGAGGCATATTTATATTATATCGGGATAAATGTGAAAAATCTAGATATTAGGAAAAAAAGTCTTTCATATTGTTATTTTTGATCTGTCATCAGATCATTCCAGGGGAAAGGAAAGTAAAAATATGGCAAACTTAAATTTTTCTTACCAATATTATCTGCAATAAAAATATTTTAACTAAATTATTAATATTGCAATATAGATGAATTTAATACAGGACATTTATCGTTGTATTCAATGTGATTCAACCTTTGTTTGTTCTCTACTGATAATGAAAATGTATGAATTCCATTGTGTGGATATTAAAATTATTGACTACCTATGTGGCTATGTGCATATTTAAAAATACGCTTATTATTTTGTGTGATGCACATCTGAATGTTGTTTAATGTTATTTATACTTTGAGTGTCATGTGTATCAATTTAAATACATAACTAATATGATTATTTGTGCTGTGTGTATTGATAATGATACACCCAAAAAATGTCTCGTCAGGGTTGTCAGTTTTGTCATTTTTGCCCTGGTGTTATAGGATTCTATTACCCACAATAATTTTTACCTGCCTCAGTAAATATAACTTAGGGTATTTTTTCCGGGGGTAAAATTAACCTAGGATATTTATACCCCCAGTAAAATTTTAAGGGATGTAATTAATTATCCTATATTAATTTTGCCCCTGTTAAAAATATACCTAGTAGGATATATTATGTCCGTCCCGTACTATTAATTGCTTATTGTGGAAATGTGTTGGTTTTTTAAATGTTGATGGAATCTTTAAGGAATGTATGGTTACCTAATATAATTTTATATTGCGTAATATATTTTAATTGCGTTTGTGTTTTTACACCCAAGTATGAGCTTACCTGGTACATTATTTTATAAGTTTATTCAAATATATAGTGTATTATTCATATATTACATAATAGATACCTACAGTACACGACGTAACAGTAAGCTTGGAAGTGTGATGACTCTTGTCGGTTTACAATTGATATAATGTCATAATCACAACAAATTATTAATTTAAAAGCATTCATTGTTTGAGCCGATGAGACGCCCGCTGTCTAGATCCACCGTTTAATTATTTGGAAATTACATAATATAATAACTATAGCTATTATAATGTATTAGAGTCAGCGTTCGTGCCATACGCATTCACGTAATAAAACTTAAAGATTTTGTGTACGCATTGTCATTCAGGCTCCACTTCTGTTATTTTTGTCAGGGGCACAAGATAATTTGCAAAACGTAAATTTTATGCACTTTTATCACAGACATTTACGTTAAATCATATTATCAACTTATTCGTCCGTTAAACAATAAGCACTATAAATAATCTCAAGAAATGTATTTTCACTCTGGAGGTAGGTAACTATGATATTGTAGTATTATACTAGTCGGTAACTATATTCAAGGATATTTATACCCCCCATAACATTGAATTTTTATCGAGGGGTAAAAAAATCCGGGGTACGACTCGCCTGTTACACCGGCACTCAATTGAACATTTTGAAAATGACATTTTTGTAATACAACTTCTTATACATAAATTAAGACTATGAACAACATGTAAAGTAATGCTTCCGATCTTGAATGTTAATTTATATCTACAAATAGACATTGAAACTATAATGAACGAAATAATTAATATCACTATAGGTAATATAATATTAACATTTCACACAGAATAAAATAATACTTTTTAATAAAAAGTAATGTTTAAAAAATTTAATATAGGTATCCTTACCCATTTCAGCTACAAAAAATTTTAATAATAATATTAATAGGTTTTAAATTATTGCTATATAAGAGTAAATTCAACATTTTCTATATAGGCATTTTTAATTTCAAATTCAATAATTAATAGCTTTATTCAAGAATGAATGTCAAAAAAAATGCAAATCATTAACAAAAGTTAGAAGAACAGTCTGCATTGTTAATATGTTAAGATATTTGGCTTGCATGGCTTGAAAGAGTAACATACTTGAAATAAACACAAAATAAGTGGCTACGTTTTTACTGTCACAATAAATTGAAAATGAAATAGTAAAGAGTGGGTAAGTGGATGCCACTCTGCTGTACAGTAGGTCACAAGTCAGTCACTGTAATGGATGGTGTTAAATTTGAATTCAATGATAAATATCATTGTATAAGAAAAACGATTCTAAGCGAAAATGGTCAGTCAGCCTATGATACTACCTATTATATTATTTTCATAATATTATTGTGAATAAAGTAATTTATATATAACCTATTTACGTGTAACCTTGTTTTAAATTTTCAATCCTTAGCTATAAAAGTTGAACATTTTATAAATTTTGAACTACAAAATAATCATTAAATTTTATATATATCACAATATATCAGGAGCCTTGCATTAAATTGTCACGCTTTTTTAACTAGCTAAACAATTTTTATTGATATTTATAGAAAAAAAAAACTTAGAAAATTTAAAACTGACAATATCCGTAAACAGCTCAAAAAGAGTCATAATATTTTGAAAATGTTATGGTGTATAGAAAATGCAAATTCAAACGCTAGTAAAAATGTCATGTATATACGTTCATTTGTTTTAGAGTTACACCAAAAACCAAAATTGATTTTGTGGAAAACCGATTTTGAATAAAAATTCCCGTTTTTCCTTAATTTTTATGTTGTTTTTCCGGCACTATTGAAAACTATTGGGAATTTTTAATTTTAACCATTTTAAGTATTATTTTGACTACTTATCGTGTACACAGACACAGACACAAAAAAAAAAAACAATAAAAAAAAAAACACTTCATTGTAAAATCAATACATTCATCGTTTCACTCAGAATTTAAAATTATAACAAAAGTTGTCATGTAAAAAGTAACTTGTTTTTGTATAATTTGGATGATTGGATAATTTACTATCGTGAAAATAACAGTGATTGATAGAATATAAGTACCTACTATGAACAACGCAGAAAGTTATATAGTTTATTATGCAAATTCATAAGTTCATAAATTAAAAAACATACAAATTATTTACTTTTTAGTGGTTCTGAAGATAAAATACAAATAAGTGGTTAATTTTTATTTAATTGGCTTGTAAATTATTATACATATGAACAATAAATTATATACACTTAAGTCAATTGTTATCATCAATAAAACGTTAGAAAAAGGTAATATTTAGTTGTCAATATCTATAGGTATCTTATAATCATATTTTACAATATACAATATTACAAACACGTAATATAATTATGATTATATTGGGATCGAGATCCATAAACTATCATATGAACAATTTACATGTTAGCATAATAAATATTAAATTATCATTACTTATTTACGTAATGGTCCTTTAATTTCAACTGTCTAATAACTCAATATAGAATATTCTAGTCTTGTAATTTGTGAAAATATACAAAATGTAATTTTAATACAATATTCAGATTTAAAACAGAATACATAACTTTATCTTAACTATCCCACACAGCATTATGATAATATTTTGTGAATATTTTGGAGTGCTTGAATAGTGAATATTTGACTAATAATATTGTATAAATATTTTATTCTCATAAAATAATAAAATATTGCACAGAAATGTTGACTTAATATTTTTATATTGTTTCCATGAAAATGTTTTTAAAAAAAATATGATTAAAATGTTTTGTTAATGTTTTTACAAAATATTTTTCAAAAGTGAACTTCTTGGCCAAAAAATACAAATAAAATATTTCCTTATTATTTACGCAACTTTTTCAATTATTTTGACAACTATATTGTTTTCCTGAAAATATTTATACCATAGCTGGGAAATATTAAAATGCTGTGTGGGATGCTACTATACTATACTACTATACTCCAAAACACATATTATACCATTTTTTTGTACGAAACTTCCTCAAGATTTTGGTACAATTTTTGTAATAATGTGAACTCATGATTAATTTGTTTACAGCTAACAACTCGTTATAAGGAAATTCGTAGTTTTAATTTTCTATACATTTCGTTTTACCTATTACTTCCAATAAGACAAATTATAAAACTTATAAATACTTACCGTCATATTGGTCTATAAAAACAAATAATATATATCTTACAATAAATTAGTTCGTATCTAGTAGACCTATCATTGTTTATGGGCTTATTTTTTTTACATTATTATTTGTTTTTTTTCTGTATTGAAAATTTAGCTGGTGTTCTAATATATTGTTTTTTGATCGTGCTTAGTGTTAATTTTTATGATGGTGGTCGGTTGTCCAATCATTATCTATTTTCTGCAGTTTTAAAATTAATACACTTATAAATTCACGTTAATTTTTATTATAATATAGGTAGGTAATAATATAGAAACATTTAAATAACAACGATTGAACATTTTGAAAGTGACAGTTTTGTAAAACAACTTCTTATACTTAAATTAAGACTATATGAAAAACATGCATTGAAATGTTTCTGTTCTTCGATTTCAATTTTTATCTACAAATGGACATTGTAGGTATAATGAACGAAATTATTATAATATAATCATCAAATTTCATGAAGAATAAAAGAATACAATGTCATATTAATAAAAAAATATATATATAATTATACATACTATTGTCAGCTACAAAATATAATAATAATAATTAATAAGTTATTAAATAGAGGGAATTATTTCTAAAAAAATGAATAATTAATTGTTTTTATCAAATATTATTCTTGTATAAAAAGGTGCAATAAACTAACATAAGTTAGACATAAAATCTATATTGTTAGTCATTAGGTTATTTGTATTATGTGGCCAGAAGAAAAAAGCATTTTTCTAATAAATACAAAATAAAGGGCTACGATTTTATTGTCACAACCGGAAATTAAATACCCAGTAAAAATAATGACAAAGTCATAAAAGTAGAACTGGTTTGATAGTTTTCATTTAAAAATTATCCTGGTGTTTTATAATTTAGATGACAATTTATAATTTTGAATACAGTCATTAATAAAATATACTATGAGCTACGGGTATCATATACAGTTATAGTTTATTACGCACATTTGCAATACAATTTTATTAAAAACACAAAAAATACGTACGACTTTTTGGATCTAAATAAAAAAAAAGCAGGTAAGTGGATGTCGCTTTACTATAGAGTATGTTATAAGCAGTTGGTCAATGTATAATGGATTGTATTAAACTTAAATTCAATGATATAATATATTAATATCATTGTATAAGAAAAACAATTCTGAGAGGAGACGGTTTGTCAGTCTGGATTTTTTATATTGTTATTATTTATTATAGCCTGTATTTTGAATTAATATTATAATATTATTCTTTTTTATTCGTTTCTATGGTAATAAACAAAGCGTTAGAAATTAAAATCCCATTTTTAGCGGTTTTTCTTAATATTTGTCATTAGTTTTTCCCGTGAAATTAAATAACTATTGAGAGAATCGAATGACCTTTCTAAAGTACCATCTTGATCAAATTTTCTAAAAGATAAGGTACTATATTATATTGAAATCGAAGAACTTCTTCTGGTAGAACTTTTTTATACAGGATAAAAAAAAAATAAAAAAAAAATAATAACACCATTGTAAAACCACTAAGTTCCTCGCTCCGCTTAGAATCTAATACACATACGTTTTTAATAATAATGGTTAATTTTTTATTAATTGGCTTAATAGTTATTAAAAAAATGAAAAATAAATTATATACATTTAAGTTACTATTATCATCAATAGAACGTTAGAAATAGGTTATATTAAGTTGTCAACATAATATTAATTTACAATACACAAATGTGTACTACTATAATATAATACCTATAAGTACGTAATTTTGATTATGATTGTATTGGGATTGAGATAAATAAAATATTACATTGGTTATCATTTTAAATATTAGCATAATAATATTCTGAATATTGTATTGTCATAAAACATAATGAATATTCATATTTTTCATCATAGATATCACAGCTGAAAAAATAGATAGGCATTCAAAATTGCATTTATAAATTGCATTCTATATATCATATAATATAGTAATCTTTACGATTTGTTTATCAATTCAAATGATTTTTAAACTTTTAAATCTGTCAAACTAATTTCCTTGTCTGTTTTCTTCTTGGTAAAATGACACTTTTTGAAATTGAAAAATGTTTATCCAATTTAATATTATCGTCATTACCCGCACATATAGTATGGATGTTAATTATTTACAGTGAATATAAATAATGCTGGCCTACTTTTATATATCAGGACATTTCTAGGAAATATTGACCGAAAACAATTACATATTAGACTCATAATTACTTATGTGCGTTTACTTTACACACACTTACAAGTCAATTTGATGTCATCATGTTAAATTGCATATATTAATTTCCTTAAAACACAACCAACTGTATCCCCCTTTATTTATTTGTTAGTTACAATAATCTTACCTTTAAGTTCACCTTTTCCCTTATACAATTCTGTTAAATTTAAAAATAATTAAATCAACATTTTATAAAACTATGGTTGAGTAGATTTACCATAAGAAATTGATTGCTTGAATGGTTCGCTAATCTCTTATGATCCAATCACTAAATTTTACTAAATATTTCATATTTACTTTTTAAGATACTTTCTTAATAACTATAATAATTTACTAATTATTATAGTTAATTATTAATTATAATTAATATTATATATTTCAAAAGGAAACCAACGTCAATTAAATATTGATTAGGTTTTCATGATTTATGTGAAATTTTCAATTGGGATAATGGTCATTAATATTAAACATTCATAATACACAATAAACATCAACCTTTTAATTCTTTTTAAATACTAAAAGTTTAGTAAGTATTTAAAAAAAAATTATAAGGTTGATTTATATTGTGAGAGATAAAATGATAATTATTATTATTCTTCTTCAGGTTTTCCAGCCACTGAGACCATCCAGCTCTCACTGCAAATTATCCAACCATTTTATGCTATAATAATTTTCTAATTTCCTCCACCTATTAATTCTTCCACTCAATACTCATCACTGAATCATGACACCTGATTTTCTTGGCAAAATAATTTTTTTACGTCGTCGGTTTAATTTTCGAATTATTATACCATTTTTAAAAATATTTATAAAATTGATTCCTTTTGACATTACTAGGCAGTTTCTAACACAGTTGCCAGTTGCAATGTTGTCTGGTAATGAAAAAAATAAATATTGTGTGTATAATATTAAGTGTATATTTTCTATTACTTCTTCGTCAGAACTCCTATCCCTAGTGTAAGATCTGTCTCTGATCTGACTTCTACCAAACCTGTCATATTGTCTTTTAATATGTTTGGTCGTAACTTACTATTATTTCCATAATAATTATGTTTTTTTTCATATTGTTTAGTTTCTGTTAGTGCTCAATTCTCTGTTACCACATAATATGATCTATTCGGAAATAGTTTATTGTTTCTATATTTACAGCGGTCTGAGTTTCATTTGTCGTACTGGTTTCTCTCTATTTCATGAGTTATCTGTAAAGCCTCTATCAATAGATACATACTTTGTCAATACTATTTTCTCTGTTATAAGAATTATCTTTAAAAATTTTTTTTTTTGGCTCAGTCCTATAGATATTTATCAACTTGTATTATCTACTCATTTCAACTTTCAGTGTTTTCAATATAACCTGCAGAGTGGCCTCTAGAATTTATTCGAAATTACATAAGTTCGTTGTTTTTAAAATTGTACTTTATTTTGCTCAAACTACGATTCCTGTGAATATATCTACGTAAAAATGTTCTTCCCTATTGATTGTTAGGTACACCAGAATTTATACGATTATAATCGCGATTATGTATAATAAAGGAGGTTGATTAAAATTAATATACTATTATGCTTAACAATAAGGAAATTATTTGAAGTTCTTGAATTTTTTTGTACTGTTAATTTACCCCCTCCCCCTTTTTTACTATAATTTACTTAGTGGATATATTTTTGAAAACCTTTTTTCACCTAATTCAACATTTGAATGAGTAGTTCCTTAGTTACAAAAATGTTTGTTCTAAGGATAATGGTCCTTAATAGTCCTAAAAAAATTGTTTTATACAATTATTAAATAAACGTAATATTGGAACTATAGTAGTTATTATGCCTGGGTCATTTTTACAAACTCTTTATGTCGATAGATTAATATTCATGACTACCTACTGATAGAAATTTTGAACAAATTGAAAATTTTATAATTTAACATATTAATTTCGAATCAAATAAATATTTTGATATTATATACTCGTAGTTATAGTTTATTTAACCTCCATAATTATACTAAAAACTATGTACTTTTATTACCATTTAGTATTTACTTATTTTAATATTATTTTGGTATTATTCATTAAACATAATATAGAAAATACAAACTACAAATCATTAAATATAATATTTAATATATATATATATATATATATATATCTCTTTATCAATATATAATATTCATCTCGGTAATAAATGTGCAATTTTATATACCTAGCAGGTAAAATTAATATACTTTTATATTATATTTATATATACTGTATGGCAGTTATTTCAAATTCTTGAATTTTTTTTTATTACATAAAGAGTGTCCTGTGGTGATACGAACTTTTGTTTTTCAAATCTAAAATACAATTTGAAAAGTAGAAAAGGGGGGTTCTAATTTGAAAAACAGAGTTTTATATCTCCACAGGACACTGCTTAAGTAGTACAAAATATCTCAAATTGTATCAACTAAGTTATTAATTTAGATCATATATTATCAGACATAACCTTATATAATACATATATACTCATAGTTTTAAAAAGTGAAATCCATGAGCTCAAAATCTTTGTGGGCTGGTAGACATAACACCGTTTTACAACTTATTAGAAATAGTGCATACTGCTCAGAAATCTTATAGATTTCATCCAATTTTAATAATTTTGTTTTATTTCATGGAACATTACCCCCCCCCCCCCCCCCCCGTGGGAGTACGCCAATGTACGGGGCGCTAGTGTTGTAATGCCTAGGGGCGGAAAAATGAAAAATTCGCCACTGCATAAATTATAATACCCAAGTAATGATTTGGAGTTAGAATGTTTCTCACAAAAAAAAAATACTAAATGTATTTCAAATAAAAAATTAATCAATAAATATATTTTGTTTGTGTTAAGCTCAAATATCCAAATACCTATAGATTATTAATATTATATACAATGTTAAATTGACCTTTAAGATCATACAAGTCATTTTTTATAAATTGCAATTATGTCTAATATACTTTAAACTAGGGATGTAATAAAATTAAGTATTTTTTAATTACAATATCCTTACCATCAAATTTAATAGATGTACTTAAAAGATCTATAACATTTTAAAATTATTAAAACAAAATTATATAATACTGCAATGCTTGAGTAGGTACCATACATTGATTAGTTGAACGGTTCTCTAATATCTTATGATCAAATCATTGGTACCTAAATCTTCCTAAATATTTTACATATTATGTTATTTTTAAGATACTTTCCTAATAGCTATAATACTTTACGAATATGACAAGTCTATCTTTCAAATGGAAATCAGCGTCAATTAAATATTAATTTGGTATTTATTGCCTTCGCGAATTTATTAATTGGAAAAATGGTTGTTAATATCAACCATAGTTTATGAATACACAATATACATCAACCTTTCACTGTATAACAGCTCTTTTTCGTATCCTCATTTCATGTCCTACCCAGCACAACTTACCATTATGATATTATCTACAACGATTTTTCCGATTTCATTGTTATAACTAAGGTTAAAACTAGGTTTTCTTCATCTTCCGATCTACCATTATATCAAACATCTTTCTAATACCTATAGTTGGTTTATTTTCGGGGGACTGAGTGGCCAAGCGTACTACCTTCGACGGTTCCTAAGCGTACCGTCGCGGGTTCGAATCTCGACCATGGGTGCTCATATCTCTGGGCAGGAAACATGCCCCCGGTTGGGCATGGCAGAAACCTACAGATACAAAATTTGAAATTCAGCCAAACCAAAACACAAATGTTAAACAAAAACCTACAGTACCTTCCCCCACAATTTAAAAAACCCCTCCAATGGCCTATGTGTATCGTTACAACCGTTAGAACATTAACCCTCACAAAATCTAATGGCCATAGTTGCCGGGCTTTAGAAAAAATGTATTTTCATATGATTTCCTCCGTCTGCAAGGTCACACCCAAACAATATTTTTTTGCATGATTATAAACTTATATATATCATAACTATTCTAATTTACCATTTGATAATTAATTAAAAATATTACCTTGACAGAACCCTGAAAAAAATCATTTTTATTAGTCAATCTTGTCTATTTAATACAAATTAGGTAAACTATTAAAAATAAATCACTATCCTCTGATGAATTTGTATAAGTTATTCAATTTGTGACAATTTTCTAAACAACAATCTATAATAATTAAGTTCTACGCCAATGAAAAAAGATTGATTTAAATTATTGTGGCAGAATATTTTATACTTTTTAAAATATCTCTAGGCATAACATTTTTATTTACAGTATCATATTATGTTAAACTGAAAAGTAAGAAATGATGTATGTACAGTTAATCTCTAGATTATCATAGAAAACCATAGTTAGTTATCGTATTTAAATTAATTATAGTATTATAAAACTTATTTCTGTTAAATTTCAAAAAAATTAAAATTATAACACAGATATTATAATCATTGTGAATCAATAATTTAATCTTTACCATTTAATTTTAGTAATTTTACTGTAGATAGTGAAGTAGCCGCTGGCATAACCCAAACTGAAATTACTATAAGTGTAAGCGTTATTAAATATTGCTTAAAAAAAATCATTTTCATTTAATATCCTAATATGAGAAAATAATAAATGATAATGTGAACGTTGAACAACAAATAAGATATAATACTACTTCTCGATTTCTTTTATAAGCGATATGTCCCTAATCCATGCTTCCTGAGTATAAAATAAATAATGTGCAAAATAAGTTGTTTATTTAGTAGGTAGCTAGTAATATAATATAACAAAGGAATAATATTATTCACTATTTGTTAGTGAGCGCCATATGTATTTTTTTTCATATCACTTGAGTAAATAATTAGTATTCAAAATTAAACATAGGTAGCGAAGATGCTCTATAGGCGCCTTGAACACAGGTTTTCTATATTTCTGCTTTGTTCAATCGAATTCAAAATATCACTAAAAATGTTCAAATTAATTTGCTAGTAATATTGCATTAAATATTTAAATTAGGGACTGGAACCTTGATGATTTTTACGGTTCCGGTTCCTATTCGGTTCCCAGTAAAACTAACATTTCGGTTTCGGTTCCTATTCGGAACTTGAATCAATATTCTCATTATCCGTGTTGGAATTTTATAGCACTTAAAATTTCATAAATATGATCTACAAAATTACCCTTAATATCGCTTAATATGTAATATAAAAAAAAGTATGTGAAAATTGGCATTTTAGTACAAAGTTTGGTAAACATTGAGACGTGACCAAGAATCACAACGCGTTCAACCGAAAACACAACTAATCGCTATCGTAAACCACAAAAAAAAATGGTCCATCAACAGATAATAAAAGTTTAAAATTAGAAAATTAGAACCAAATATGAAATAATACGACATAATGAACGTTGTTCGCGTGGCGCGTGCAGTTAAAGTATTTGCTTTGGAAATTAGACAATAATCCATAACACATTTATTAAAATATTATTTTATAAAATATGACCAATTTTGCAAAAATATCTCAAAAAAGTCCATAATTGAGGGGTGGAAATCCAAAACATTGTTTCATTGTAACCAAAAACACATAATATTCTCCATTTTATGTTTTAGTATATTCACCTAACCTATTTAACTTAAACTTTAAAACTATAAAATGTATAATAATAATATTAAAGCAAAGCATGAATTTTAACGTGACGCTATACAATAATTATAATAACTAGGTACCTATATATTATATACTAAGTGTCTAAATCACAATAAACATAAAATATGTTAAACGTATATACCTAACCATTACATAATTGGAACAACCGATAATTAATATACAAACATCATATAAATTCACAAATCAGCATCGTCCACGATGATGACGGCTATAATATATATAGATATGCTTAATGCTTATATTTATATTATGTTCGTTCAATAACAACTAATTTAAAATGAGCTAGACAATTAAATTCGAATATAAAAAGTGGGTAAGTGGATGTCGCTCTGCTGTACAGTAGGTTACAAGTGGGTCAATGTATAATGGAGTATATTAAACATGAATTCAAATTTCAATGATATAATATCATCATTGTATAAGAAAAACGATTCTGAGCGTAGATGGTTTGTCAGATGGATATTTTATGTTGTTATTATTTATTATAGCCTGTAATTTAAATTGATATTATAATACTATAATGTTTTAATCGTTTCTATGCTGATAAACAAAGCGTTAGAAATTAAAATCCCATTTTTAGCGGTTTTTCTTAATTTGTCGGTAGTTTTTCCCGTGGCATTAAATATTATAGAGAAAATCAAGTGACCCCTCTAAAGTACCATCTTAATCCAATTTTCTAAAAGATAAGATACTCTATGTTAAAATCGAAGTACTCCTTCTGGTAGAAATTTTGTATACAGGATAAAAAAATATATAAAAATAAAAAAAATAAACACCATTGTAAAACCACTAGATTTCTCGTGCAACGCAGAATCTAAAATATAAAATACATTATAATTAAAATGTAAAAAAAAATATATTTATATATAGATACCAAGATACCAAAAACCATTAATTATTTTGGTCAGGATTCTGGAATAGGTTTTGGTTATAAAAGTGAGTTTGAAAATAAAAGTAACCGCTTCGATGGTTAATAGGTACTTAGATAATTATCTTGATACCGGTAATCAATATACTCTTGCAGCAATAAAAGTGGTTATCGGTTTTAGTAATCAATTTTTTCCGTTTTTTACCAATTTTCATTACAAAACATAATAATATGACTATAATCATAGGTACAAATTGGAACTTTTTGTGGGAAACTCACAGAAAAATATTCTGTTCAAAAAATACAACATGATGTTGTAATGTTAATAATAATTTGTTCAGTAACCACTCATATGTGAAACCATAATAAATTAGCCATTTGTCGTAAACTCACTGTATAGGTCGTATTATTGTAATTTATAAATTATTTATCACCTGAATAAATAATAATAAGTATGAAAATTTAACACAGCTCTAAGGTCCACGTTTTTAATTTTTCCACTTGTTCAACTTTAAAATATCTTTAAAATACCACTGGATATTTTCAAATGTCGATGCATGTAAATAATAAATAATATAATCTTTCATCAATCCAGAAAAAAATAATGTACGACCTAGCTTCCTAGCTCTTATACATATTCTGGGAGAATGTATGATATCATTTTAGATAAGGGTTATTATTATGATATTATTCGAAAAACAAAAATTCGAACAATTTAATAATTGACATTTTTAGATTCTAGCGGAGAGATAAATGTAATGATTTTATAATGATGTGTTTTTTTTTCATTTTTTATTTTTTTTTCGTTTATTTTTTTTTTGTCTCATCGCCATTTAAAACAGTAAAAATGCTTGGATTTTCTTCAACTCAGTATCTTTTCTGATAGGAAAGTGAATCTAGTTGGTACTTTAGGGGGTCAAAAGTAAAATTTCCCAGTTGTTTTCAAAAGCGCCGTGAAAAACAGAAGAAAAATTAAGGAAAAACGGGAATTTTTAGGCACCATCTGTTTTTGAGAAAATCGATTTTGGTTTTTGGTCCAATTCTAAAATAAATGACCGTAGGTACATGACGTGTTTACTGAATGTTTATTGTTCATATTAGCATTTTCTATACACCATGACATCTTCCAAATATTTTGAGCTGTTTACGGACATTTTTTTTAGTTTTTTATTTGTAGGTAAAAACGCTTGAACATTTAATAGAAGGTTCCTAGTATATTGTTTCAAAGGCAGATGAAATCAATTAAAAATCCAGTCACAATTTTTATTTATAAGCATTTAAAGTCAAATATTGACAAAATACGTAAAAATGATGAAAATTTGAAAATTATTTTGAGTTAGAAATTCATAAAAAATTTTATTTTTAAATCTAAGATTTTAAAATGTAATACATTATTCCTCATAAGTCTGTCTACCTTTATCAAAAAAAAAAAAAACGTCTACCAGAAAGTAAAATTAAATTTTTACGAGCATTTGATATTCATATTTTTACAACATTTCATATTCACTCGATTTCTCATGTAACGATTTTCTTATTTTGTTTTAATTAAAATCCGAATGACTGTAGTTCCTTGAAAATTCTATGGAATGTTTATACTAGCATTTTCTATAAGTTATAAAATTTTGATCATTTGACTCTTTTTGAGCTATTTACCATTGTCAATTTTCAATTGTTTTAGTATTATTTCTATAAATATTAATAAAATTTTATTTATTGGATAAAAAAACTCGAAAATTTAATGCAAGGGTTCTGATATACTGTTATAACAGCAGTTGAAAAACATTAATAATTCATGTGCCCAATTTTTTTTTTATAAGCATTTTAAGTTTGAAATTCGACAAACTTTATCAAATTTAAAATTAAATAATTATTTTGCAGTTAAAAATTTATAAAATGTTCAACTTTTATAGCTAAGGATTAAAGATTTAAAACAAAATTTCACGTATTGTTTTCTTTAATAAATTAATTGCTTTTTAATTAACTTTACCACTGATAACATGATGAATATTGTTAGAGATGTGTTTAGAAATGTTAGGCTGATACCCGCATTTGTTGTCTCCGTCTTACAAGTGCGTTACATAACAAATGTTATGCTCAGAAGAACATGTGTAGTTCCGTAAATTTATAAATTAGAGCAAATTGACCTTTTATAAAATGTAAAAGTGAGATTATTATCGCGAGTTATGAGTATTTTAAAATTAAAATATATTAAAATGCTAATGAGGTTGCCTAGATAATAATCTTACCTTTAGATATTTATAAGAGGTCAATTCGCTCTAATTTTTAAATTTACGGAACTACACATGTTCTTCTGAGCATAACATTTGTTATGTAACGCACTTGTAAGACGGAGACAACACATGCGAGTATCATGCCCTCTTAATATAACCAACATTAATATGCTGCTATGCTACTATGCTGCTTGAAGAAATGTTAAAATATTGTCTTGCATATTAGAGCCCTAGAGGTCTACCAAAGGTTAGTTGCGGCATGACTTTTTTTCATCAAATTGGAGTACAAGTATAGGCTATAGTGACCAAGGGGCCCAGGGGCCCATAAAATGTTTCGTATCAGGGCCCCACAAAACATAGTTGCGGCACTGTCGATGACGCAGCCTTGACTGAACACTACAAAACCAAGAGAAGACTGGATTTTATGCTGTAAAATATAAAAGACACACATTATATAAAAAAAATCAAATACTTGTTTTAAAAAAAAATAAGTATAATACATTTGAAAAATATATTATTTTTCAGGATCCAACCGACCTAAAAATGTTGAAAATTCGACACGGCTTAGTGCAAAAATGATAAATTGTCAACCTAGGATATTTAGTATTATATTATAATCATAATACATTGTAAATTAGTAATTATTGGTAGTTTGAATTCATTTTTCAAAACACATTACTTTTGCATGCCTATTATCATTGATTATAGTAATACCATAGATTGCAGCTCACTGCAGTGCCGTAGCCGCGGGAAGGTGAACGTGGCCCCCGAAATGTTTTTTTTTTTTAAATTGTTAATTTTATATTAAATTATATGTTTGATAAAAATTTAAACTTAAGGCTGTTAAAAGCGAACTATTTTAAGGTATTGGACTTAGGAAATATTCTATGTCCATCGTTAGTGCTGTGTGACTGTGTGTGACTAAAGTGACTGATCATTAGTATACGTGAGATTCCCTTTATGTTAGTAAAAAAAACTACGGCAAAGATTCTTGAAAATCCGAAACAAACACGCAGTCACACGTCACTATATTTTGTGATAAAAAATGTTGAACTCTCATGTCAATAAAATGTTTTTTTTACAACATACATTGATGTAATGATAAATGATTTATTATTATATTATTTATATAATTATAGATATTAATGAATACATTAAATTATGGTTTACAATAATGCCAATACATTGTTACATAAAATGTAGGTACTTACTATAGTTAATAGTTGTTAACATAAATATATAGTCATAAAAATAATAGATACATTTTTTGAACAAAGCCACAACAGCCCCCCCCTCCCTTGGATTTTGGAATAGGACAAATAATATATATGAAAATTACTTGCGGGCCGCATGCAGTGAACAACAAAATCGCTAAATATGCACTAAAAATATGCAATACCTACAAATAACAAAATATGTGAAAAAAATGGAAATGTATTAATTAATAATTTTACAAAAATAATTTGATCTATTTTATCTACCTATATCTAAATAAAAGTGATTTTATCTATCTACCTATATCTAGATAATTTTAAATTCAGATATTTTATCTATATCTATATAATTTTTGTTTATCTAAGCAGAACACTGACGACGGCGTGGATGTATAGGACATAGGTAAATAGAAAAACATTTTATATTATATTATGTTGTTTCGTAGCGATTACGATTATTTATAGTTGTTTTTATCATTTACTTTTTCTTTTTCTTTTCTCGTACACTCCATTATTTCGGCGCGGTGGCGTTTGTCTGTCATTGTTCCGTTTTGGCATTTACTCTACATTATTATTATTTGTCATCGTAAGCTCCAAGCGCTCCCCCTGTATATACTGTGTATGTGGGCTTATCAGTGGAACATAGAAAACTGTCAGCGGGACGTGGACGAGGGAGGTGGAACTAGTGATAAATTTAAGCTTTAACGTGCGGAAGTTTTATGGTCGAAGACGAACTACGCTTATTGCACACACACGCACGCACACATATATATATATATATATTATATATACGTCTTTTTCAGCGTCCAGCACACAGTTCCATTGTATGCTCACCCCCAAAGGCGATCGTGTCTTGTACACTAAAAGCCGTGTAAAAGAGTGTCTCTGCTGTTTGGCGGGCTTTTCGGAAAATCGGATTGTCGTTTTATGTTTTTATTCATGTTTCGTCATCAACACGATCATGTCAGCAGCTGACCTTCTCTGAACCTTATTTAGAAGTTCATGTTTAATCTGACACTCCCACGGAAAACTTCATATTTAAACATATTTTTACATAAACCGCAAAACTTCGAACATCTATGAACATATAATGTATTGTGGTCAGATATCAATTATAATATATAGGATTATAGGAACCTAACTTTACTGTAGAATTTTAAGTTATTAGGTAGTTAAAAATTTTATATTTTGTTATATAGAATATAGATAAATGTTTGTTTTAGTATTACAGGTAAATGTTATAAATATTTATTAAACCAGTGCTGCCAAAGTGACGTATAAGCATAATGGTGGCAGTCTTTTAACAGCTATGAAAATACTGTGATGCCTTGTTCAAAAGACAAAGGCATTTATATAAAATGCATTTTAGCCCTGTTTCTCTTCAACTCTTATGGAAAATGACATTGGTGAGAGAGAGATAGAGAAGCCCAATGTGTTAAATAATTGCATCACAATCTTATAATTTAGATAATACCTATAATATCTGTAAGTACTAAGTATCTAACCTAATATACGCGAGTTTGTATGGGTATTATCCCGTCTCTATGGCCAGACTCAAAGTGCAGGGTACCTATATATTATGGTATACTTAATTCACAATACATTGTTGTTGTACAGTAAGTTTATAATTCTTTTATTTCGCTCGCAATGTTACATTAATGTTACGAAATCGTTCTAATGTCCAAAACGAGATTGTGATCCCCAGACGACTATTTTTTTTTATTCAGAAAATCATGTGCTGAGCAATGGATTGACCATCGTGCCGACTATACGATATGCGCTGCAACTATTCCGTGTTGTACCTTTAAAGTTTAAAGAAAAATCAAAACATTTCAAAAATGACTTCATGACGTCTATAATAAATGCTAATTTAAATATTTAGTGAAATTTTCAAATTACCTACCTATATGACGTGATTATTTATTTTTAATTACAACAGAATAACAACATCAATATTTTTTGAAAACTGTAAAATATATTAGGTAGGTACTTACTTTATTTCAGAATTGGTTTTTTATTTAGCTCTGAGTTATTATAATAAAGATTTAAGACTGACTCCAGAAACTCCAAGTGTATGATTATCAACTATGACAGACACGAAAAAAAACAATATACGAACAATGGTTGAGTTGCCATTTAATATGAAAAACCTAAGGATGACAAGCAAACAATTACAATTATTTTCACAAAATGCTTTATTACAATAATTATATTGTTCTAAAATATAATAAGAAAAGATAAATGTTATAGATTCACTAATGAAGCCAGTGATTATGCCATGATGAAGCCATTCATATATTACAATATTTTCTGTCCCCATTCAATCGCTATAAATAACATTTTATCGCATAAATTATTTTGAAAAATAAATAATTCACACCTAATAGTTAGTGTATAATTAATTGTCATATTATTGAAACTAGATTCGAATCAATTTTTAATAAAATACATATACAACTATAGAGTGGTTGCTGTAAGTTAAAATAATAAATTATAAAGCTCAGATCGCGGTCATACTATACCTATAAATATATTATAATATAATTATTATAATTTATAATATATACCCACACTACACCTATTATGTGATTTCGTCCCCGCATAGATCCTTTGTAATACGATATTATTGTGATGCAAAATTGTAGGTACTATAAAACTATATAATATACTATAGTATTATGTATAATTTGTACGTTTGATTCTGGCCGATCGTGACGTGTATTATTATACGTGTTTCCTCCCCCGGAAGTGGGTAGGAAGGGCGATGAAAGAAACAAAAAATAAAAACGTTTCCGGTTTCAGGTCTGAGTTTTTTTCTATTTACGTCGTCGATTCGTCATCGCCGTAGTAATAATAATAATTGGTAATAATTCAGACAATGATAACAAAAGACAATAGTTATTAATCATCATATAATATAATAAATAATAATAATAATATGTAGTGCATGTTATAATCGAAATTAACAGTACGAAAATGAGTAGAGGTGTTCTGGGTAAAATTTTGTATTGAACCGGGTACCAAGTACTGGCCGAGTAAAATGTTTTACTAACCAGTAACAGGGTATCGAGTATTTTAACACTAAAGGGGGATTCACTTAACTGGATATCGAGTATAGGCCGATGTGCAGAGCTGTATACTGTAAAGTGATTACTGATTAGTGATTACTTATAACTGAGAATATTTGTATAGGAATAATTTATATTTAATAATGGGTTTTGATTGCAGATTGTTATCATATAATTTATACATAAACCTTAAACAGTAAACACGAGATTTATTTTTGTAATTCGTAGAAAAAAAACATGATTTGTTTAACTGGTTATTGTAAATCGGTTCACTGTTCAGTTATTCCAATATGTACCAAAATAAATTATAATTTATAATCTAGAAATTTAGATTTTTCCCATTATATTGACTAAAGGTATTCATATATTTCTAAATAGATTATCAGCGTTTGCCATTGGATATGAATCGAGTAAAAATGTAGTATTTCGCCGGGTACCGAGTAAGAGCCGAATCTTAAATATGATAATGAGTACCCGGCCATCGAGTAATTGCCGGGTGCCCGGACCATCTCTAAAAATGAGCAATATTATTTATAATGTTTTTAATCCGATGAAAAAACAAAAATTAAAAATTTGTTTAAAATTGACACGCATGATACGTAACGAATATTCAAAAATGCGTCTCACTGACGCAGACTGGATGTACGCGAATAATATTATTATAGTCGTTCCGGTTTCACGTACAATATTTTTTTTCCTCATTTATCGTGACGGTAAACATAACACATATTATAAATTATAATATAATATCGACTCAAAAGTCAAAGTTGATACACACATACAATGTACGTACATATTAAACGAAGCATATTATTCAAGCCTGGGCATAAACGAGTTAAAATGTAAAATTAAATTCATTTAAACTACTTAACTTTACTTTTTAAAACTTAATGTTCGTTAACTTAATTTTTAACTTACCTGACTTTTATTGATATAAACTTAATAAATAACGAGTTACTTTTAATCAAATCAAAGTTACGTTAGTTTATAAAAAATTAAATAATAAATATTTAATATATTTTAAATTCTGAGCGGAACGAGGAAACTAGTGGTTTTACAATGGTGTTTATTTTTATTTTTATTTTATCCTGTATACAAAATTTCTACCAGAAGGCACTTTTCGAATTCAACATAATATAGTACCTTATCTCTTAGCAAATTGGATCAAGATAAATGGTACTTTTGAGAGGTCATTCGATTTTCTCAATAGTTTTAATGCCATGGGTAAAACTACAGATAAATTACGAAAAACCACTAAAAATTAATTTCAAACGCTTTGTATATCACCATAGTAATGAATAATATAATATTAATTCAACTTACAGGCTATAATAAATAATAACAAAATAAAAAATTCAGACTGATAAACCATCCCCGCTCAGAATCGTTTTTCTTATACAATGATATTATAATATTGAATTCACGTTTAATACAATCCATTATACATTGACCAATTTATAACCTACTGTACAACAAAGTGACATCCACTTACCTGCTTTTTTTATTTATAATAATTATTATAGATGATACATATTATTATTATAAAAATTTAATTTTTATTATTTTAAACCATATTGTAGGCTATTTATAAATTATTAAAAAAAAAATAAATAACATAACTTCAGTACAATAAGTCAATTGTAATTTAAAAACTTCCATATTCCATATAACTTTTAACGTAACTGAATTTAAAAAAAAAAATAGAAAAACTAATTAGGAAACTTTTTAAAAATTGTGTTCTTTTAACTCAATTAAAAATTATCATTAACTTGATAATATTATAGCGACGTGGTCGCAGTAGTCACCGTAGTTGTCATCATCGTCGTTTTAACAATAATAATAATAAAATGCCCTCGTACGTACCTACACTGTCTCAATAGCAATATATAAGCTATACTGGCTAGGTATATAAATACTAAAATACATAATAATATTATATAGGTATTATATTATAATATACTTCAGCCACGGTCGTACACCATAACCGCGGTCCCACTCGTGGTATACGGTGGCGACGACGACACACGCACTCAACAAGAGACGTATAATAATAAAAATATAATAATAATATATTACGTAGTAATACCGTTATACAGAGCGATACCAATAATAATATTGCTTGTATGTTATTATCTTTACTATTGTGTCCGCGGCCGTATCCATTCGCGCGACACGAACCGGTTTTTTAAAATATATATTTATAATGCATGTCATATTATTATATCTGTGTTGAGTTTTTTCACATTTTCTTTTTCCGTTTTTTTTTCGTTAGAATCGTGAGAAAAAAAGTACTATTGATTTATTCAAACAATACGCGTGTGCGCCAAGTGTATTTCCTCCTCAGAATATCGGATACGCGGATTTTTTTTTCTGGCACTCACTACGCATTTTTTACGTTCCTATGTACACCGGAGAGTTCTTCAAGGTTTAGAAAAACTAATTTTAATACTGCTACACTTGTTCAAGTTCACAGGTATTACACGACTGTGACGCATTGATATTATAAACTCGTCAATGCCGCACATCGTACCTACACAGCTATACCTATAGTTGGTGGTCCGTATATGTAACGAAAAATTATAAATCAATTGAATTATTGAATAAAACAAAAAATATTATGTAAGTACGGTTTTACTTTTGCGAAAAAGAGGTCTTCATGACGCCTTAAAAATGACTTATTGCTTTGTGACCAAGCGCACCCGCAGGATAAAATCCCACCCGGTGCAAAGACAAAAAACTACTTAATATGATCTAATAATAGTTACGGTGATATTGATATTAAAGTTCACGCAGTTAAATATTCTCAGGGATGGCAATAGCAAAATGGCCCCATTGTCCCCCCCCAAGGGCGCCCTAGTTTTTGGCTGTACACTGTACAAATAAACTAGGTCTAAAAAAGCCAGACTGCAGTAGCGCCCGCACAAAGAGTTGTGATTCATCCAATTCGCCCTGTATAGTTAAGCGCTCATTATGTGTTAATTATAAATTTAAAAAGCGGCCAAGTGCGAGTCGGACTCGAACATGAAGGGCCCGTAGCAGCAAGTAACATAAATAATAGGTCGTTTCGTTACGCTGGCACGAACTTTGGCCCCACCACCAGGTCCAGCAGAAGTCTTATCTAATATTATAATAATATTACCCACTAAGATAAACGCAGTTGGGCACCTGCCCCCCCCCCCCCCCACGCGCTCCACACCCGAAATCGATCAAGTCACGCCTCGCATAAATTATAATTATTATTAACTTATTTACTTATTTATTTATTAAAAAAAAACTACTTACTATATCTCGTTCAAAATAATTTTCGGTGGAAGTTTGCATGGTAATGTACATCATATATTTTTAGATTCTGAGTGGAACGATGAATGTATTGATTTTACAATGATGTGTGTTTTTTTATTTTTTTATTTTTTTATTTTTTTTTTATTTTTTTTTTATTTTTTTTGTGTCTGTGTACACGATAAGTAGTCGAAATAATGCTACGATTTTCAACTTCAGTATCTTGTTCGATCAGAAAGTGAATATCGTTGGTGCATTGGGGAGGTCAAAATTTAAATTTCCCAGTAGTTTTCAAAAGCGCCGGGAAAAACAAAAGAAAAATTAAGGAAAAACGGGAATTCTTACGCAAAATCTGTTTTCGAGAAAATCGATTTTGGTTTTTGGTGTAACTTTAAAAAAATGACCGTGGATGCATGAAATTTGACTGAATGTTTACATTTCCATTTTCTATACACGATAAAATTTCAAAATATTTTGACTTATTTTGAGCTCTTTACGGACATGTCAGTTTTCATTTTTTTTTAGTTTTTTTCTAAAAATATCAATAAAATTTTATTTGTTGGATAAAAAAGCTTGAAAATTTAATAGAAGGCTCCTAGTATATTGTTTCAAAGGCAGATGAAAAATATTAAAAATCGTTAGTCACAGTTTTTTTTTATAAGCATTTAAAGTTCAAAAAATGACAAAATATGGAAAATTTGCAAATTATTTCGAGTTATAAATTCATAAAAATTTTTCTTTTTAAATCTAAGATATGAAAATGTAATACAAGATTCCTTATAATATTATCTACCTTTATCAAACAAAAAATATCTATAAGAAACTCAAATTAAATTTTTATGGGCGTTTGAAATTCATATTTTTACAACATTTGATATTCACTCGATTTCTTACGTAACAATTTTCTTATTTTGTTGTAATTAAAAAACGAGTGACTGTAGAAACTTGAAAATTTCACTGAATGTTAATATTAGCATTTTATATATACGATAAAATTTTTAAAATAATTTGACTCTTTTTGAGCTGTTTACGGACATTGTAAGTTTTCAATTTTTTTAGTTTTTTTTTTCTATAAATATCAATAAAGTTTTATCTGTTGGGCCAAAAAGTGCATAAATTTAATACAAAGCTCCTGATATATTGTTACAATATCAGTTGAAAAATATTAAAAATACATAGGCACAATTTTTTTTTATAAGCATTTAAAGATCAAATTTGGACAAAATTTATCAAATTTTAATTTGAAAAATTATTTTGTAGTTAAAAATTTATAAAATGTTCAATTTTTGTATCTAAGAATTGAAAATTTAAAACAAGATTCCACGTAAGTAATTAATACTGTTACCAAAAAATCTAAAAAATACATTTACGCAGTTTATTTTTATAGTCATTTTAAGTACAAATTTGGACGAAATTACATATTAAAAACCTAGGATAACTATTTTAGTTATTTTGTTGTGATTGTATAATATTATTCGTGGGTACTTGAAACTTCTAAAGTATACTATTATATATCTATGATAGTACCACGGTTTTTTGTTGATGTATAACGCGTTATAAGTACCTAATAAATATTATGATATGATTAATTTGGAATTTATTATAGGTACCTAATATATATTATGTCTTATACCTAGACTAACATACCGTCTCCGCTCAGAATCGTTTTTCTTATACAATGATATTATATCATTGAATTCAAATTTAATACCATCCATTA
>NC_042494.1:146727444-146728835 GCF_005508785.2 Acyrthosiphon pisum
ACTACTCGCCCCAAATTTGATTTTCATGTATCAAAATATTAAGAAAAATGTTCTGGATATTGTGATATGATTAATTTGGAATTTATTACAGGTACCTAGTGATGTAAATTTTCATGAAAATTTTTTTTGGTGAAAATTTTGAAAATTTTATAATTTATCATATTAATTTCTTATCAAATAAATCTTTTGATATTATATAGTTATAGCTATAACTTATAACTTGTAATTATATATTATTCATATATCATAGTTATATTTAAACTATGTACTTTTATTACCATTTATACCCATTAATGTGCATTTTTTTCTTTTATTAAAAATGTATTTTTACTTCAGTGTAAATGTTGAGTGTATAAATAATCGTTTTGCTATAAATTACAATTATTGATTTTTTATGTAATTTATTGGTTGACTCACTTCCACAATTTTAACCCAAATTATAATTTTTTCTATTATAAGTGTTTTGTTTGACTCTGACATTATACTTGTTACAATTTAAATAAAAATGAAACAGACATTTTATAAAGTATTTGAATATATTTAAATTTGAAAATAATAAAATATAGAAACAATTTTAATTCTAACAGTCTTTTGTTAGTTAGTACTTGGTAGTAGGTGGTAACAACTTGTTACTATGTAAGTACAAATTAAAGACTTATCTTAGAAAATAAAAAATTAATATATATATCAAACTTAAAAAATATATATAGATCACAAAGTAGGTAATTATTTTAAATCAAACAGTCTTTTGTTAGTTGGTACTTGGTTGTAAGTGGTAACATACTAACATCATGTTACTATGCAAGTACAAATTAAACGCTTATATTATAATTATCAAATTATATATATCCACCTTGGCTACAATGCTACATCTCGATGATTATATTAGAAGAACATTGATAACCATCAAAATGAACAGCTATGGTACAGTGATACCAACCATACAACCTCAAAAATTAATTAAAATACATTAAAATTAAAATTTTCAAAATTTCAATTGAACATTTTCAGGCTTACATCACTACAGGTACCTATTATAGGTCAATTTTTTTTTTAATTCCATAGATAAGTATATATGTCTAGTACCTAGACTGATATACCGTCTCCGCTCAGAATCGTTTTTCTTATACAGTGATATTATATCATTGAATTCAAATTTAAAATTATCCATTATACAGTGACCCACTTGTAACTTACTGTACAGCAGAGCGACATCCACTTACCCACCTTTTTCCAATTGTTGGGTGTTTTTTAAACTGTGTGATAATTTAAAAAATATATATACAACACTATAATATAAATTAGTTACAAAATTAATTATACTTATAACCTATTACTTTAAAGTTTAAAACAAGAACAACCAATCAAAAACTATATACTGTATTATACTA
>NC_042494.1:146729349-146730139 GCF_005508785.2 Acyrthosiphon pisum
AAATTGTTTTGAATTAATTATAATTATATATATATTAGAAATGTGTGTTTGATAGACTTACAAAGTTGTATTAATTATAATTCAGTGTATTAGTAATTAATTATTAAATTTATTTACAAAAAAAAGTGTAGTTTGTACATATAGGTAGGCTAGGTACATTTAGGGCCAGTTGCACCGTCTACGGTTAAACTTCGATTAAGCTTAATCAGCTGATAACAGATATTTAACCGGGCAAATTCGGCCGATTTAACTCCGGATAACTTTAATCAGAGACGGTGCAACTGGCCCTTAATGAGAAATGTGTATACCTGATGGGCGTTACAAATATTTTCAATTCTTGGACGACAGGTTGATTTACTAACGCATTATTGTCAACAGAACGAGTTACACATTTATCTACGATTATAATTATAAATATATGTAAATGTATATCACCGATTTATTTATTTTTAATACTCGTATGCTGTTAGAACAAGATTAGGAGACCAACTTACTACTTTACGAATACGACGTAAACGTTAAGGGGGGCAATTCTTGAAATCGTGATCAACTTTGTCGCATGCGATTGCGTCGGTTGCAACGGATATACTACCTGTGGTCTAATGATACTACCTATACATTTTATAGTTCAATAGTTATCTAACATTACTTATCTTAATCACTTTTTTCCTACAAACTGTCGATTTATTAATATATAATAATATAGCATTACGATCTGAAACGCATTTATTTTCTTTTTATCATAATTTCATGGCAATCCGGTAACCTATGAAAAATACCCCATCATTTA
>NC_042494.1:146732585-146733710 GCF_005508785.2 Acyrthosiphon pisum
ATTTTATTTTGGGGGGAGTCGAAATAATTTTTTTTTTTGATAAAGGTAGATTAACCTATAAGCGATCTTGTATTACATTTTAAAATCTTAGTTCTAAAAAGAAAAATGTTTATGAATTATTAACTCAAAATAATTTGCTAATTTTCGTGATTTTTACATATTTTTTCAATTTTTGAACTTTAAATGCTAATAAAAAAAAAACTGTGACTAAGGATTTTTAATATTTTTCAAATCTCATTGTAACAATATAGTAGGAGCATTGTATTAAATTTTCAAGTATTTTTACTCAACAAATAAAGTTTTATTGACATTCATAGAAAAAAAAACTAATTAAATTGGAAACTGAAATTGTCCGTAAACAGCTCAAAACAAATCAAAATATTTTGAAAATTTTATCATGTATAGAAAATGGAAATATAAACAACCAGTGAAAATTTCATGTATCTACAGTCATTCGTTTTAAAGTTACACCAAAAACCAAAATCAATTTTCTCGAAAACAGATTTTGCGTAAAAATTCCCGTTTTACTTTTGACCCCCCGATCGGAGGGACCCCCCGATACTACTTCGAAGTACCAACAACATTCACTTTCCTATCAGAAAAGGTACTGTTGAAGAAAATCCAAGCACTTTTTCTGTCCTAAAAGGTGATGACAGACACAAAAATAAAAAATTAAAAACACACATCATTGTAAAATCAATACATTCATCGTTCTACTCAGAATCTAAAATTGGCTAGGTAACCAAAAATAGTTTATTAAATATGAAAAATAAAGAAACTATTTTTATTTACGAGTATGTTGCTTGTGTAATTATGATAACTGCAATATAAATATGATTAATTGTAGAAATCAGTTTTTTATATAATTTATGATAATATTATCTATAGGTGTGTAATATTTTATTTTATTTTTTGTTTGTTCAAGTAAAGACGTAACTAAACCTGTATTAAATAAAACAGTGAAATAAATATTGATTTTAAAGTTTTTAAATTTAGCTTGAAAATTATTTTTTAAATGTTCGAGGGCATGTTTTTTTAATATTCTAAATCTTTCATGTGAAATTGGTTAACCCACATTACCCACCTTTTACTATCTTAATACCATAAGGATGATTAGAATTAGTA
>NC_042494.1:146733810-146735215 GCF_005508785.2 Acyrthosiphon pisum
AGTGAACTCGCGTACTCGTATTTTAGATATCACAAGTGGAACCATTTCGCACTATATACGATGTACAATGTATATCATAAAACAACTGTACTACACAATGTGCACACTATTTTTTATCTCTCCCTGGTACTCAGACGCAAGTGTGTATCTAAATATTAATCAATATATATAACTATATAATATATTGTTATGCACTCATAATTATTCATACCATGTATAGGTACATATATGTAGTGAGGGTAAAATATTATTATTCATATTGTAATCATCGCAAGTCTATAAAGAATAGTCAGAAGACGCTTATATGCAGATACGGCATCACAAATTTGTATCAGTTTAATGTTATATTATGCGCGCGCATGCGTGTAATACTTAAGTAATGCGCAGACGATTCAATCACTGCAGATTAAGTGAAATCAGATTCGATCAGTGTAAAGTCCTTGCAGCACCTTAAATCAATTATTATTTATTGCATGTAGCTAACAAATATTATTTTGTGTTTTTATACTGCTGAACCGAAATAATGTTCAATTTAATAATTGCACTAATATTTAACAAAATTACCGCAGTGAATTATAAATGTTTAAAATCGCGTAGGGATTGAAGAACATACCTTATAATATTCGTACGTCGATATATCGAAAACTTAACAGAATGGTTATACTTATTTTTATAATATTATATTGTAAATTATATATTTCTTAAAGTTATTAATTGTATACAGGGTGATTCACCAAGCATGCTCAGATGGGATGGATGTATGTTCCTACACGAGACCTATCAGCTAAAAATATACATAGTATGTACCCAAGTTACAACATGGTAGGAAAAAGTCGCGTACCTATGTTAAATCCTACACTAATCGTTTATCTGTGATTACTGAAATATGCAAAGGTGGGCAAGTTAATGAAAATAATTAACTCAAGTTAAGTTAAGTTAAAATGACACAAGATCGATAAGTTAAAAGTTAACAGTTAACCAATTATAAATTTAACTCGATAAGTTAAAAGTTAATATAGAAAAAAATATTAACTTAACTCAGTTTAAAAAAAGTGAATCTATTTTTTTTTAAATTAGTATGTAAATCACATAAAGAGTGAATGTGTCCTTCTAGTTTCTAAGTTATAAATTTTAAAAAATAATTTTATTGAACTTTTATCATAATGTACACTGTATATACCATTTTATTTTTACTTAAGGGGATTGGTGGCGGTGATTTCCTGTCTTTGTCTAACACACGCGCAACATAAGAATTTAGACGTGTTTTTTGTCCAACGTACCGATTGATATAGTGAAGCGATAAAAATTCTGAAAACAGATTTGAATTTGTCGTCAAGTCTACTTGAGATCGGTCAGTCTACATTTTTGATATTTTGATTTACACTTCTCCAAAAAATGAAATATG
>NC_042494.1:146735265-146737373 GCF_005508785.2 Acyrthosiphon pisum
TTTTAATTCTAACAGTCTTTGTTAGTTAGTACTTGGTAGTAGGTGGTAACAACTTGTTACTATGTAAGTACAAATTAAAGACTTATCTTAGAAAATAAAAAATTAATATATATATCAAACTTAAAAAATATATATAGATCACAAAGTAGGTAATTATTTTAAATCAAACAGTCTTTTGTTAGTTGGTACTTGGTTGTAAGTGGTAACATACTAACATCATGTTACTATGCAAGTACAAATTAAACGCTTATATTATAATTATCAAATTATATATATCCACCTTGGCTACAATGCTACATCTCGATGATTATATTAGAAGAACATTGATAACCATCAAAATGAACAGCTATGGTACAGTGATACCAACCATACAACCTCAAAAATTAATTAAAATACATTAAAATTAAAATTTTCAAAATTTCAATTGAACATTTTCAGGCTTACATCACTACAGGTACCTATTATAGGTCAATTTTTTTTTTAATTCCATAGATAAGTATATATGTCTAGTACCTAGACTGATATACCGTCTCCGCTCAGAATCGTTTTTCTTATACAGTGATATTATATCATTGAATTCAAATTTAAAATTATCCATTATACAGTGACCCACTTGTAACTTACTGTACAGCAGAGCGACATCCACTTACCCACCTTTTTCCAATTGTTGGGTGTTTTTTAAACTGTGTGATAATTTAAAAAATATATATACAACACTATAATATAAATTAGTTACAAAATTAATTATACTTATAACCTATTACTTTAAAGTTTAAAACAAGAACAACCAAATCAAAAACTATATACTGTATAATACTATAGGTACAATGTTGTATATATTATTATATAAAAAATAATGATGATGATAATATAATAATATTATGGTCTCATAATTTCAAAAGTTTAGGTTAGTCATAGTTTAGTTTCAAATTGAGATATAATAAATTACTTTAAGGAAGAATTACCTATAGGCAATATATTAGAGCAGTAAATAATATAATATACTATACAGTGTATTTCACTCAAATGGTAACACGAACTATTTCCATTCAGTGACCTTGGATTGAATCGGGATTTTTTCGAGGAGCTAGGGAATACTAAAATACACATTTTGTGAATATTTTCGAATTTTTAATTCTTTTATTGTGCGCATGCGCAATAAAACATACATTTTTTTAAATGGCAACACTTATTTTCAACACCAGATTTCGATAGAACTATTTTTTTTAAGCAACTTTGATAAACAAACTTTTTTCCCATCTCAAAAATTGTCTGAATTACAGCCATCCTAAGTTGAAACATAAAAAATGTTTGTTAAATATTTCAACGTTACGTATTTTACCATTTTATTATTATATTTGGTTGGAAGCAAGATAAATGATACAAGTATTGGTGTATGTTTAAACCCAAGATCATCCATATTACGTCACATTGCAAATGAAGTTGGAATTAACCCTCGCAAGGTACATTCAATTTTAAAAAGGTGGGTTAAAAGTGGGTCACTGTATAATGGATAGTATTAAATTTGAATTCAATGATATAATATCACTGTATAAGAAAAACGATTCTGAGCGGAGACGGTTTGTCATTCTAGGTATTAGACATACCTATTATAGGTATACTTATCTATAGTATTAAAAAAAAATTGACCTATAATAGGTATTAAAAATAAATTCCAAATTAATCATATCACAATATCCATCAGGTAACGCGTTATACATCAACAACAAACCGTGGTACTATCATAGATATATAATAGTATACTTTAGAAGTTTCAAGTACCCACAAATAATATTATACAATCATTACAATCATAACAAAATAACTAAAATAGTTATTCCAGGTTTTTTAGTATGTAATTTCATCCAAATTTGAACTTAAAATTACTATAAAAATAAACTGTGCTTATGTATTTCTTAGAATTTTTGGCAACAGAATTAAATATTTACGTGGAATCTTGTTTTAAATTTTCAATGCATAGATATAAAAGTTGAACATTTTATAAATGTTTAGCTACAAAATAATTATTCAATTTTAAATTTGATAAATTTTATCAACATTTTACTACAAATGCTTATAAAAAAAAATTGTGCTTATATATTTTTAAT
>NC_042494.1:146738345-146744471 GCF_005508785.2 Acyrthosiphon pisum
TTATTAATCATAACATATTCGTCTAGAAAACGATTTATTCCAGAACTTGTATTTAGTATTGTTTTGTTTTGATTATAAGTCATTGTATGATAAAAAATTACACAAGTACCCAAGATCCATTTAACCACCCATCTGGGTACCCACCCACCCACCAAATGTTGTGTGTGTTGCTCAAGCAACACATCCACCATAGGATATCCGTCACTGGCTAACAGCATTGGAAATGCAGGATCACCAAAGATGCATCGAGGTTGAGAGGTAACAGTGAAAAAGAACTGGCTCAAGATAAAGATGGGTGGAGGCAATTGGTTGTTTTGGCATGGAAATTGCTCGTAAAATCCATTAAAGAAGAAAGAGAGAAAGGTAATAAATTTCTTACCTATCAAAATTGGTACACTAGGTATGTATATTATAGCCATGAGGTGCATTGTAGTTCCATTATGAGTTTAGACAGGTTTATATGTTCCAGTAAATAATTATTATAATATTTAAAAATAGTATGCTACTCAGTGAGTCTATACTTCGCTATATTATTTTTAGGCTAAACATTTTAATAAACTAATAAAGAAATAAAACAATACAAATAATTTAACCTTTCGAAGCCCTTCAATCTAAACTAATATTCTAATTATTATACTATACCTACCTAAAACCTATTTAAGTTATATTTTATGTTTATATTAACCTAAATTATTGTTATTGCCAGTTTGCGTTGATTATAACTAATTAATTAATTAATAATAAACTATTCAACATGTGTGTGCGTGTATTAAAAAAACTAAATATTTAAAAATTTACTTGCACTATTTTTTCATATGCCTAACTGAATAACTAATTATTATTTGCACGCATAGTACTTGAAAATTGAAATTAAATATCTATTAAAGATATTGGCAGTGCCTGAAAGCCGTACCTACATCAAGTTTATAAGCGTATTATATTTTCTATTACCATCTGCAACATATTATAGTAGACTACCTAACCTGAAAATTAATATTCCAAGCCCAAATGACCGAATAATGTATAGTTTACAAAAACACTTTTTGTCTGTAAGATAAATTGATAGATTATGTTATTTTGGTATATGATGGTATATGATGGTATTATATATCGTGTCCCCGAAAGTTTGAATTCAAAGGACCTGCCTGGAGCCATTTGCAAGTCCTTAAAAATCGATTATCTTTCAGAGCCAACATTTTGTTTTTGTCTGAAAATACAATCTTTTGAGCTATTCGACATTTTATTTACGATTTCAAAGGTGGATGAATAAGGCAAGTATGTATCTATGTATCCTGTAGAAATGCGTATCCTTTTACACGTATATATACAGCTACGGTGCAAGAATATTCGAATTCGTTTAGATCATACCTACATATAAATATATAATATATATTCAACAAACGTTTGAACTCTGAACTAACGCATTTATACTTAGTTCTCGTCCTTTACGTATAATGTGTACCGCTGCAGTCTTTTATTTATCATATTATTACAATATAATGTAACAGTATATAAGACGTATTTCTTTATTCGACGCGCATTTATACCGCATTAAAATTTTGGCATCGTCAATAAAATATAATCCTATTACGAAAGGTTTTGTATAATAACCTACAACTGCAGGTATAATAAGTACTAATATTATATTATTATTAATTAAAATGCTTTGATGATATATTATTTTCGAAACACTTGTACGTCAAAACAATAATCACTTTTATATTAAAAGATAAATAAATATTCTAAAAAATATAACACTATGACGATTATACAACAGTTTTTGAACAGTTATCAAATTTTATCGACAGTCTTCGGTTTTTAATATATGAACGATCTCAAAAATGAAGAATACATATTATACATATAAAAGGTAACATAAAATAGTCTGGGCTCCAATATATACTTATATATATATAAATAAAATAGACGGAATTTAATGAAAAGATTTGTTGATTTATAAACAGTGTGTTTAGCTCATAAAGTATAATAGTAATTAATATTATACTATACCTACTAACAATAATTATTACTATCATCTAGTCAATACATTTTGCAGGGACAAAAGTAAATGTCCTTTACACAATGTTTGAAATGTAAGAGACTTAATTAATTTAATGTGGACCTGCTATGGCTGATTATAAATAATATAGTGTTTGTAATCAATAGGACTATTAATATGTACCCTTGTCCTGCCAAAACCTATTAGTTCCCTAATTGGTCTATTTGAATAAATCGGTGGAAATCGCAGGTAATAATTAACTATTGTTAAAATATTTATATTCACTATAGCTTTCTCTTGAAGTCGGTGATTATCCATATCTAGTACTTGGTGAATATCGGGGCTATGTGTGAAACGTTTTTACGAGGCCTATTTAGCCTTTGGGTGTTAGCTGGTGTTACTGTGAGCCTCAGAGACAGTAAGATTTTAAATCTGTCGATGAATACATGAACTATAGCCCTAATTTATTTTTGCAACAGTTCGCGGGGCCTTTCAATGCGCGATACTCTGTGACACTACAGATACAATCGCCTTCGAGCCAGGCACGGTACTAGTGATGGGGAGGTGATGACTGGCGGCAAGGAGGGATTTGACCCCTCTAAAATTTTCCAGCCCCCTCATCCATCTATCCACTGAAAAATGTACCAGAATGTCACTTGTTTTTTTATAAGAGTTAAATTATTAATTTTATTCATTAATATTTTTAAATATCTAATGGTAATATTGTTTTCTACAATTTCAACAAACTATATTTTGTGATTTCCAGTCAATCAAATTCATCGACTCAATACTAAATAGTGAATAAAAAAAAAGTTTAAAGTAGCAGGTAGCATAACCATTTAGTCATAAAGCCATAAAGGTGTATGCAATAAAAATAAAACTAAAATTGTCAAATTTGTACATAATTATTAATGTACCTAATTGTTTAAATTTTGTGTTAAAACATTTTCTTATTAATAAAAAAAAAATTTTAAAATACATTATTTATTATAGCCATTTAATATTATATAGTATTATTAAATATTGTTAATTAATCAAAAGTTCATACACATTATCTATTTATAACTTATAATATAAAAGCGTAACTTGAGAAATTATAATGTCGGGTGGGAGAGGAACTTTATTTCATGTCGATGTACCATAATATACTAAATCTATCGAAAGTATAATATAATATTGTCTAAACTAAATCTTTAATGTAGCTTGTACAATTAAACGACGACATGACGTGATAGAAAAAGCTTGTTGAAATAATGGCAGATCCAATAAAAACATTCTGCTTATTACTATTTATATTTACATAATATTTGCTATAATAGTATAATTATTATGTATATAGGTATTTTAATAAATTTAATTTGTTTTTACTCAAGAAATACGAGAAAAAATTAAAATTAAATCACGATATATTGTGATAACAAATGGCAATCATTAATATTTTTGATTAATTCATTAATTTTTTTTTCTATTGCACATCGTTTAAAACATTATACTTTTCTTGATAAAATAATTCTTAGAAATCAATAATGCCTCTTCAATAATATTTTTACTAGTTGCCAGTCCCCCCCCCCCCCAGTTTACGTCTATACTGATGTTATGAAATGTTAAATGTATGCTGCTATAGCTACAGTGTTACATTAAAATAAATTAAATTATTCATCAGAGTAATCATTGTAGTTTTTGAAAAAACCCTAGCCCATGTACAAAACGCATATGCTCCACTCAGTACCCCCGGCAAAAAAAAATCAAGCGCTGCGTCGTTGCTTCAAGCCTATATCTCAGACATTTGATAAATACGCAAAGACAAAACCACACTTTGAAAACGTAAATTAAAAAAAAAAATTATAAACGGGAACAAGACACTGCGAGTGTGTGAGACTAACCTAACCTAACCGTGCGGTGTAACCGTCGTAGTGTGACACCACCCTAATATTTTTGTTCGGTATACTGCAAAAGCGATATTATGATATTGTATAAAATAAATAATAATAGGTTGCACTACGGCAGTATCGCAGCTGTATTATATAATAGCTCTATAACAATATACAGGAAATCGCAACTATATTGCTCATTTGATTCTATACACGGAGGCGTCAGTAAAAGCCGATGTCGGACACATCCTACACCTAATAAAATATATTTATTTTTATAAAATGAGATAGTGCAACGTCGGCGTTTTCGAACACCGTGACCGAAAAATGAACGGACGGGAAGACGGCTACGTATAAAAATATATAATATAACATAGAACGTCCGTTCTAATCGCGGGTGCGATGTTCATGATGGATTAAAAAGTAATTGTTGGCACAAACCGTAACAAATCGTGTGCCTAATACCCGTCTAAGATGTGTGTATATATATATGTATATATATTTTATATAAAAGGTAGACGGCGTGGGCGGATTATATTGTATAGGTATAGGTATTTGTATCAGACGGTGATGTATATTATAATATATATACCGAATATAATATAGGTGTTGTTATATGGCTGGGTTTTGCGTAGTTTCGTCGGTGGAAACCCGCCATACAAACCTGCAACAGCTGCTGAAGCAGTCCACCTACAAACACAATAGGTGTATTATAATATAAGTTGGCGTATTACTCGCACACCTGTTGTACGCGGCGTGTACACGTCATATTCGTATTATCACTGCGATATAATTACGTACAGGTGCATTATCAAAAGTATAACAATAAGGTCTATCAGCACGGTACCCGAATTTAAAAAAAAAATTGTTGACTACAACTACTGTAGTACTGTGGTTAGCCAGTTTCTACTGAAATCGTATAATGATGTTGAACACTGGAATATTCGAATTTATCGCAACCATCTATTGTGCCACTGCAGTTTGATCGCTGATAAGTGTAAATAAAAAAATAAAATAACAGGCAACTATTTAAATATCATTTAAATGTCAGTAAAAACCGGTGAGGAACTTACTGCAGGTGGTATAGTAGCTCCTCGCACTTTTCGAAATCCCCCCCTCGCTCAGTATAGGTATTCACTTATAATATTTTTATTTTAAAGGTTCAAGAAAAATTAAAATGAAAAAAAAAATTGATTTAATTTAATGTAATTATCTAGGTACATATCTAACTTAGTTTTCACTAAGACTTTAAATACAATAATATATAGATAGGTATTAGATATACCTAATACCATAGACATATTAATAAATGGACTGCGCTTTCCTCAACTCCCGTCTATCTGAATCTGAAATGTACATTGTGTGAGTGAGATAGAAACTGTTGGGGGCATTCATGAAAGAAATAATAATTATATTTCATTCATGCCATGAAATTATTGTAATTTATAGATTATAAAACTGATAAGTAGTGATAACCATCATTGATATTTGATAATGTAATTTATAATGTCATGGAATAATTTTATTATTCAATTATTTCCCTCATGCTTTCCCCCAACAGTTTGTATATCTCTCATCAATGTCGGTTTCATGATTTCTCTCTTTAAGCACAGTCCATTTATTTATACGTCTATGCTTAATACTTATAGTGAAACTTTACTTACCTCATATATAACAACAATTTTAAAACATAATATCATCACTGGCATATTCGAGTGCCCTTTTATAGAATATTATCTCTAAAATCACCCAATAAATACCTCAAACGAAATTATTGGCCACCAAATCCTTAAAACTATTAACATATTGTATAGCACGTAAAACGATCGAATTTATATAGGCCCCGCCACGTAATGTGCCAATGATTACTGTGCAATGAAAAAGTCGATTCATCAGCAAATGAAGCAGTCATCAATCCAGTACATCCTAACCATCACTACGTACCAAAATATTAAAAAAATAAATAATAAAACACACACACACACACTGCCAAGATATGGCAAGCATATTGGGAAGAAATACTGATTAACAATCACAAACAAACTTAAAGAATTAATAAAAATACATCAATAATTAATGGCATAGGTACTACATCTAACTGCATAGCTATATTTATTGCCATATAGATTTAATTAACATTCGAGCAAGAACAAAAACCTTGCCCATATTATTATATTTATCAAGGCTGGGCAAGTTAACTATTTTTTTTTAACTCGTTAAGTTAAGTTAATTTGGAAAAATGTAAGTTAAGTTTAA
>NC_042494.1:146744521-146748433 GCF_005508785.2 Acyrthosiphon pisum
AAGCCGTACCTACATCAAGTTTATAAGCGTATTATATTTTCTATTACCATCTGCAACATATTATAGTAGACTACCTAACCTGAAAATTAATATTCCAAGCCCAAATGGCCGAATAATGTATAGTTTACAAAAACACTTTTTGTCTGTAAGATAAATTGATAGATTATATTATTTAGATATATGATGGTATATGATGGTATTATATATCGTGTCCCCGAAAGTTTGAATTCAAAGGACCTGCCTGGAGCCATTTGCAAGTCCTTAAAAATCGATTATCTTTCAGAGCCAACATTTTGTTTTTGTCTGAAAATACAATCTTTTGAGCTATTCGACATTTTATTTACGATTTCAAAGGTGGATGAATAAGGCAAGTATGTATCTATGTATCCTGTAGAAATGCGTATCCTTTTACACGTATATATACAGCTACGGTGCAAGAATATTCGAATTCGTTTAGATCATACCTACATATAAATATATAATATATATTCAACAAACGTTTGAACTCTGAACTAACGCATTTATACTTAGTTCTCGTCCTTTACGTATAATGTGTACCGCTGCAGTCTTTTATTTATCATATTATTACAATATAATGTAACAGTATATAAGACGTATTTTTTCATTCGACGTGCATTTATACCGCATTAAAATTTTCGCATCGTCAATAAAATATAATCCTATTACGAAAGGTTTTGTATAATAACCTACAACTGCAGGTGTAATAAATACTAATATTATATTATTATTAATTAAAATGCTTTGATGATATATTATTTTCGAAACACTTGTACGTCAAAACAATAATCACTTTTATATTAAAAGATAAATAAATATTCTAAAATATATAACACTATGACGGTTATACAACAGTTTTTGAACAGTTGTCAAATTTTATCGACAGTCTTCGGTTTTTAATATATGAACGATCTCAAAAATGAAGAATACATATTATATACCTAAATACGGTTGTTTGCGATAAATCAACTGTATAATGTATTATGTGACTATAATGAAATCGGATGTATAGGCACAAATTAAATTAGTTGGACAAAACATACGTCGGACAATTTATTAGTCTCTATAGTGTGTTTCATAAGAACTGAGACTCGAAACTAATACGCCTCGTGGTGATTTTTCATTAGGGTTTCTAAAACTAGCGCAAATTTCAAATTGATAACGAATATTTTACACTTTCAAATTATACATTTATTATTATTATATATTTTTTCGTATAAACAAGATAATCAACGAATCATAACCAAATAATAATCAATAACCAAAAATTGTAATATTTGTCTTAAAACGCGCGCTTTACATTTTTCTATCCAAGGTTGAGAACCCCTGGGTTTGACACAAAACTGCCACGACGCGCGTTAGTGTCGAGTCTCAGTTCTTATGAAACGCAATATAGTGAATATTACAGATAGATATTGATAGACAATAACAGACGATGACAGATAGACGAATTGTTTAAAATATAATTTCTACACGTCGAAAAAAAAAATACGGTAATTTCAACACGCGATAACATTCCGTGATTGGATGTGAGTGATTGCCACCACGGTCGGATCAAGTATAAACATAATAATAAAAGTATAATACATACCGATACCCATTACTTTATCGTAGATTATTAGTATTATTATTTTTTTATTAATTGACCGGCGGCAACAGTTTGGGTGATTATTTTTAGTAGATTTGTTTTAACAGTGGTTGATGGTACGGTTGGTTAGAACACGTATTTATATGTGGTGAAGATTTGTGACTAGAACCCAGGTGGTAATTTATCCGAGAACTAGTGGCACTGGCCTGACTTCAGAACACGTTTTATGACCGAAGCCAACCACTGTGCTACACCAGGCCACTTAAGTAGCTTAGTATAACTATAATAGCTGCTATCTACAATAAGTCACAACCCACTTTGTGCTTAATTCGATGTACAGCGTGTTCTCGTCGTTTTTTTTATCGTCCTTTGAGGTACATTCCAACTAGTATAATATATAGTTACTACTTACTATACTACACCTACCCTAGTGCTGTAGGCAGGGGGGAGGTCACTGTGGGTTAACATTTTTCTACGCATTTTAGTGTCATAAACGAACAAATTTTAAGTTTAAATTCAAGTAAAAAACAAAAAAACTAATTGCCCCCCCAAAAAAAAAAAAATATATAAAATTTCTGGATATTATTATACTATACTTACTACATATTATTATTATATTGCAGGGCTGGGCAACTGGCAGCCTGCGCTACATTTTCAAATTTTGTGTTTTCGTGTTTTGTACTAATTATTTTAAAAATGTCCGCTTAAAAGCGTAAAAAATAAATGTTAGTAAATTTGAAGGACCTTTTTTTTTTTTTTGATTTCTCCTATGCACTGCGGCCCGCTAGATTTTAAAGTACTTATAAAAGTGGCCCGCTAGTTGCTTTGAGTTGCCCATCCCTGTTATATTGTAATTTGTAATATATAAAAGGTAACATAAAATAGTCTAGGCTCCAATATATACTTATATATATAAATAAAATAGACGGAATTTAATGAAAAGATTTGTTGATTTATAAACAGTGTGTTTAGCTCATAAAGTATAATGGTAATTAATATTATACTATACCTACTAACAATAATTATTACTATCATCTAGTCAATACATTTTGCAGGGACAAAAGTAAATGTCCTTTACACAATATTTACTGTGTTTGAAATGTAAGAGACTTAATTAATTTAATGTGGACCTGCTATGGCTGATTATAAATAATATAGTGTTTGTAATCAATAGTACTATTAATATGTACCCTTGTCCTGCCAAAACCTATTAGTTCCCTAATTGGTCTATTTGAATAAATCGGTGGAAATCGCAGGTAATAATTAACTATTGTTGAAATATTTATATTCACTATAGCTTTCTCTTGAAGTCGGTGATTATCCATATCTAGTACTTGGTGAATATCGGGGCTATGTGTGAAACGTTTTTACGAGGCCTATTTAGCCTTTGGGTGTTAGCTGGTGTTACTGTGAGCCTCAGAGACAGTAATATTTTAAATCTATCGATGAATACATGAACTATAGCCCTAATTTATTTTTGCAACAGTTCGCGGGGCCTTTCAATGCGCGATACTCTGTGACACTACAGATACAATCGCCTTCGAGCCAGGCACGGTACTAGTGATGGGGAGGTGATGACTGGCGGCAAGGAGGGATTTGACCCCTCTAAAATTTTCCAGCCCCCTCATCCATCTATCCACTGAAAAATGTACCAGAATGTCAGTTGTTTTTTTATAAGAGTTAAATTATTAATTTTATTCATTAATATTTTTAAATATCTAATGGTAATATTGTTTTCTACAATTTCAACAAACTATATTTTGTGATTTCCAGTCAATCAAATTCATCGACTCAATACTAAATAGTGAATAAAAAAAAAGTTTAAAGTAGCAGGTAGCATAACCATTTAGTCATAAAGCCATAAAGGTGTATGCAATAAAAATAAAACTAAAATTGTCAAATTTGTACATAATTATTAATGTACCTAATTGTTTAAATTTTGTGTTAAAACATTTTCTTATAAATAAAAAAAAAATTTAAAAATACATAATTTATTATAGCCATTTAATATTATATAGTATTATTAAATATTGTTAATTAATCAAAAGTTCATACACATTATCTATTTATAACTTATAATATAAAAGCGTAACTTGAGAAATTATAATGTCGGGTGGGAGAGGAACTTTATTTCATGTCGATGTACCATAATATACTAAATCTATCGAAAGTATAATATAATATTGTCTAAACTAAATCTTTAATGTAGCTTGTACAATTAAACGACGACATGACGTGATAGAAAAAGCTTGTTGAAATAATGGCAGATCCAATAAAAACATTCTGCTTATTACTATTTATATTTA
>NC_042494.1:146748533-146755067 GCF_005508785.2 Acyrthosiphon pisum
CATAATATTTGCTATAATAGTATAATTATTATGTATATATTTTAATAAATTTAATTTGTTTTTACTCAAGAAATACGAGAAAAAATTTAAATTAAATCACGATATATTGTGATAACAATTAATGGCAATCATTATTATTTTTGATTAATCCATTAATTTTTTTTTCTATTGCACATCGTTTAAAACATTATAGTTTTCTTGATAAAATAATTTTTAGAAATCAATAATGCCTCTTCAATAATATTTTTACTAGTTGCCAGTCCCCCCCCCCCCCCCCAGTTTACGTCTATACTGATGTTATGAAATGTTAAATGTATGCTGCTATAGCTACAGTGTTATATTAAAATAAATTAAATTATTCATCAGAGTAATCATTGTAGTTTTTGAAAAAACCCTAGTCCATGTACAAAACGTATATGCTCCACTCAGTACCCCCGGCAAAAAAAAATCTAGCACTGCGTCGTTGCTTCAAGCCTATATCTCAGACATTTGATAAATACGCAAAGACAAAACCACACTTTGAAAACGTAAATTAAAAAAAAAATTATAAACGGGAACAAGACACTGCGAGTGTGTGAGACTAACCTAACCTAACCGTGCGGTGTAACCGTCGTAGTGTGACACCACCCTAATATGTTTGTTCGGTATACTGCAAAAGCGATATTATGATATTGTATAAAATAAATAATAATAGGTTGCACTACGGCAGTATCGCAGCTGTATTATATAATAGCTCTATAACAATATACAGGAAATCGCAACGATATTGCTCATTTGATTCTATACACGGAGGCGTCAGTAAAAGCCGATGTCGGACACATCCTACACCTAATAAAATATATTTATTTTTATAAAATGAGATGGTGCAACGTCGGCGTTTTCGAACACCGTGACCGAAAAATGAACGGACGGGAAGACGGCTAGGTACGTATAAAAATATATAATATAATATAGAACGTCCGTTCTAATCGCGGGTGCAATGTTCATGATGGATTAAAAAGTAATTGTTGGCACAAACCGTAACAAATCGTGTGCCTAATACCCGTCTAAGATGTGTGTATATATATATATATGTATATATATTTTATATAAAAGGTAGACGGCGTGGGCGGATGATATTGTATAGGTATAGGTATTTGTATCAGACGGTGATGTATATTATAATATATATACCGAATATAATATAGGTGTTGTTATATGGCTGGGTTTTGCGTAGTTTCGTCGGTGGAAACCCGCCATACAAACCTGCAACAGCTGCTGAAGCAGTCCACCTACAAACACAATAGGTGTATTATAATATCAGTTGGCGTATTACTCGCACACCTGTTGTACGCGGCGTGTACACGTCATATTCGTATTATCACTGCGATATAATTACGTACAGGTGCATTATCAAAAGTATAACAATAAGATCTATCAGCCCGGTACCCGAATTTAAAAAAAAAATTGTTGACTACAACTACTGTAGTTCTGTGGTTAGCCAGTTTCTACTGAAATCGTATAATGATGTTGAACACTGGAATATTTGAATTTATCGCAACCATCTATTGTGCCACTGCAGTTTGATCGCTGATAAGTGTAAATAAAAAAATAAAATAACAGGCAACTATTTAAATATTATTTAAATGTCAGTAAAAACCGGTGAGGAACTTACTGCAGGTGGTATAGTAGCTCCTCACACTTTTCAAAATCCCCCCTCGCTCAGTATAGGTATTCACTTATAATATTTTATGTATAATATAAAGGTTCAAGAAAAATTAAAATGAAAAAAAAAATTGATTTAATTTAATGTAATTATCTAGGTACATATCTAACTTAGTTTTCACTAAGACTTTAAATACAATAATATATAGATATTAGATATACCTAATACCATAGACATATTAATAAATGGACTGCGCATTCCTCAACTCCCGTCTATCTGAATCTGAAATGTACATTGTGTGAGTGAGATAGAAACTGTTGGGGGCATTCATGAAAGAAATAATAATTATATTTCATTCATGCCATGAAATTATTGTAATTTATAGATTATAAAACTGATAAGTAGTGATAACCATCATTGATATTTGATAATGTAATTTATAATGTCATGGAATAATTTGATTATTCAATTATTTCCCTCATGCTTTCCCCCAACAGTTTGTATATCTCTCATCAATGTCGGTTTCATGATTTCTCTCTTTAAGCACAGTCTATTTATTTATACGTCTATGCTTAATACTTATAGCGAAACTTTACTTACCTCATATATACCAACAATTTTAAAACATAATATCATCACTGGCATATCCGAGTGCCCTTTTATAGAATATTATCTCTAAAATCACCCAATAAATACCTCAAACGAAATTATTGGACACCAAATCCTTAAAACTATTAACATATTGTATAGCACGTAAAACGATCGAATTTATATAGGCCCCGCCACGTAATGTGCCAATGATTACTGTGCAATGAAAAAGTCGATTCATCAGCAAATGAAGCAGTCATCAATCCAGTACATCCTAACCATCACTACGTACCAAAATATTAAAAAAATAAATAATAAAACACACACACACACACTGCCAAGATATGGCAAGCATATTGGGAAGAAATACTGATTAACAATCACAAACAAACTTAAAGAATTAATAAAAATACATCAATAATTAATGGCATAGGTACTACATCTAACTGCATAGCTATATTTATTGCCATTTAGATTTAATTAACATTCGAGCAAGAACACAAACCTTGCCCATATTATTATATTTATAATAAAACACAATGAAAAACTTGAATGCAATTGAACCCCTTACAATAAAATATAATGTTACAGTTTAACATTGACCGAAATTTGGCACTGTGAGAATCATGCCAAACCACCCGTCAATACACAATGGATGACGCACCTGGGGAAAAAACACTCACCTAAAACCTAATTCACGGCTTTTCAAAATCATCATAAAATGAATAGCGACATTTAAGAAAAAATATAATATCTTTCCATTGTAATGCAACCATAATTTAGTTCATTAAATAAAAAATTAATATCAATATAAATGTCTAACAAATATTATAATGAATCAAAATTAAAAGTAAGATTGGTTTTATAACTTGACCTATAGTTTCTTTTTCTGCCCGTTGCCACCATACTATATTAATATGTATATTGTACAATGTTGTTAAAAATACTTTTAAAAAGTAATTTCAAATAGGTATTTAAATACAAATATATTCAAAAAGTATTTCAAATACTTCTAAATACATTTTTTTTAGCTTTGTTGTTTTCAATTCTTAAAACTAATTATTTGTTTAATGTAATAATGTGAATTGAATATGGTCAGGACCCACGACAAGATTAGTCTAGTGAGTAGTGACTATATAGTGACTAACGTATAACGATTAACGAATAACGAGTGTGGGATACTGGGACGCAGGGTGTTGTCGTGCTACGGTACTATAAAATATAAATAACCAAATATACGGTATACCGTATTGGCGATTGAAATTAATAAGAAGTAACAGGGACGCTGTGTATCATTTATATGTTATTTTACATCTTCCTCGTTACAGATCCACCCCCGCCGGCCTGATAATTGATTCAATCGCCAATGCGGGAAATTTTATTTTTCCCGTAATATGTTTAAATGATATTGTTTGTCGATAACAATATTTATAATCATCACATCGTCTCGTCGACGATAAGCAATTTCTTCATAGTCGAAAAACCAAACTAAAAATCTTGTTCGAAAGGATTTTGTATAAGATATAATAAGGAGAATTTGAAAAAGTATTTAAATATTTAACAAGTATGATATTGTATATATAAATAGGAAGGTTGAAAGCTTTTTAAGCTGTAAAGTGTACCTAAACTACAGTTTAATTACATGGTGAATTGGAATTGTTGAGCATGTTTCACTTTTGCAGTTTTGCGTGTATTCTAACACAAAATCTGTATTTCAATATAATATGAACACAACAATATTGTACTTCAAAATCATCATTTGTTACACAGACTTTTAAATAATATTTTTTTATGTTTACCAATACGTATACATCAGCAACTGCTGTTGCCAGGCAGGTCGACTTTGTGAATTGTAAACACTCCACTCGTTTCGAGTTATAAAAAAACGAAATTGCGGTGTTCCATCGAATAAGCCAAAAGCTTGGCTATGAATCAAGATATTCACGAAACACGAATAAGTACGTGATAAAAAATAAGTCCCTGTTTCATATAATATTTTCAAAAAAATGTATGACGTACAACTGTACAAACATAATGTTAATTTAAATTATTATTATTACCTATAATAGGCTATACATTGATTTTCTCTTGGGTACAATCCGTTCTTAATACAATATTATAATATACTATTATTATATAATATATTATGTATTTATGTATCTTGATACACGCTAGCTGGGGCGGATTGGCCCACCGGGAATTCGGGAGTTTTCCCGATGGACTGCCCCCTACGCAATAAGCTATTTTTAATTTTTTTTTTAAAAGTATTTAATCACACTTTTTGATAAAGAACTAGAAAATAAAAAAACACCTATCTTGTGCGCATTTTATCATTGGATGCAACATCTCTGGGTAGGTAGGGAGGTACTTAAGTATATAATTATTATATTTTTGGATGCTATTATATAGGCTATATCATAGTATGCACTGTATACTGCGTATATTGTAACCTATATACCCCAGAATAGATATAATATAGACCTAATAGTAGACTTTACTAAAATATATATTAGGTAATCAATAAAAATATTGTTTTTAATAATTTGTTAATAAATAATAATATTAAATATTTTTTTTATGTGATTGGATACTACGGTGATGATAATGTTATGTAATTATCATATTATTTACTTAGTTAATGTGGTTGATATTCAGAGTGTGATATCAATACTTAATTTTGAATATTGAATAAAAAAAATAATAAAAATATCATCAGTCATTCAGCCCCAAATTTAAAATTGTTGGAACAAACAAGAATTTGAATCAGTCTTATATTATGTATGTCTACCGTAATACTCTACCAATAACATATTTTAAGCACACTTATAAAAATATTACCTATTTGTAAAGTAAGAATTAAATGAAATGAACTTCTTTATATTGAAACTATTAAATATTTTAGACCAATCCTAAGACTGTGGAAGGTATTGAATAGGTACTCATTAGGTATATACTATTTAATGAATTAATAATACTTAATTGATAATACGCTTTCGTTTTCCCAAAAACCAAGTGTAAAGAACTAAGCTTACTATGATTCTGCTTATTAGTCTGTATGATTCTGTATGATTCTTCTGAAACCGTTTTTTCAACTTCTTGTAATCAATTACAGTGAGTGTTAATACAATTTGTTTGCTCATTAATAATGTCAGTGTTGCATAAATATACTTTTAAAAAGTATTTGAGTAGTAGGTAGTATACTTTAATATACTTAAAAAAAAATAGTATTTAAAATATTACCAAAAAAGTTTTTTGTCTTATGTTTTTAAAATGCAATTTATATAAAATACTATTTATTTTTATCAAACTTTTACTCATTTTAAATATCAGTATATTATTATAACTCCGCCTCCTTTTTAAATCAAAAATATCAGTAAAGCTTTGTTTTAAGGTTTTGACAGTTAAATTTAAATTACATATTTACAAAATAATAGTTAAAAATGAATCATTATAGGCATTTATAGCACAATATGGAAAATTGTTTACATTAGGGATTTTGTTTTACTATATTTTTTATTAATTAACAATGTATTATATATTTTATCAACCAGTAATTAGTATATGTAGTAGATGAATACATTTCAAGACATTGTGTGTAAAAATCAAAAACAAATCAGTTAATATAAAAAGATGTGTCCATCAAGAAGTTAACAAAAGCTTTGCTTTTTTACCGGTCTGATTACAATATTTTCCCGCACCAAAATGTTTTCCCAATCCACCCCTGCACGGTAGTCCGTTAAGAATAAAAATGTGTAAGAACGACGAAGATGAAAACAGCACATGCGGATAAAACGTCATCTTGATATGGCTTATCGTCTTTGAGGTATTAAGCAAAGGAGGTTATCGAACTATTAATAATTAATTTAGCATAATAATAATAATATAATGTTTTAACAAGCGAACAACAACAAATTTGCGTTCAGCTAAACCAACAATTTTGTACTGTAAGCTTTAATATTAATATTTTAGGTAAGAACATAATATATTATAATGTCATCATCTGTGTTAGTAGTTTTGTACGTAGGTTTTAACTATATTTACATTTTTAAGCTAGTTACCTGAGCTAGTTCTTAAAGTAGTTAGGTATTTCCGTATCGTGTAAGTATCTTTATAGGTAATATAATATTATTATATAGGAGGTTATACTTAAATCAATGGCGCAAATAGCAAAAATGTTTAGGGGGACTCAAGTCCCAACACATTTTTTTTTTAAAATTATAATTTGTAGGTATATACTTTTAAGAATGTTATATTATTATTTTTTGAGGGGGCTTTGAGTGATTTTTTTTTTTTTTTGGTGG
>NC_042494.1:146755119-146781906 GCF_005508785.2 Acyrthosiphon pisum
CCCCCCATATTTTTGCCACTGACTTTAATATTATATTAATTTGTGTGCATTTTAAGCCAACTTTAAAAATAACGTTTAGTCAAGTCGATATGTAAAAAAATGTTTAAATATGTATATGTTTTAATGATATTTTAATTGAATATAGCAATAATTATATAGGTAATACTCGTTGATAAAATAGTTGTTCGTTTACGAATTTTGAAAGAAAAACTGATTAATAATTTAGGTAAAACTCGTTAAATCGTCATCATTATACATAAAATTTTGTTTTGATTAATTCCTGTAAAGTTTTTAAAAACAGACATTTAAGAATTTTCAAATAATCGTCATGATTAATTGACTAGGGTTTACCGCGTTCTTTGTTTAAAAATAATATTTTGAGATTTATGTAAAAAATAATGGTTTTAGTTTACGAATGAGAGGTGAGGTAATGGGTCATTTAAAATAAAACTATGCGCAATTTATCACATTATGCTATTATCTAATGGTTTTTGTCTGGTAAATAAATATTTATTTTACTCGTAAATATAAGTGAAATGTGTTATTATACAAAGGTAATACAATTTTAATTTTGAATACAGTGCTACAAGTTAAAAATATAATGTAGTCGATTGAAATATACATTATAATATGCAGGGTTATAGGTTATTATAGGTTTATGCCTATTTTTGAGCAACTTTGATTGGCATTTTTTTTTAAATGTAAAACGTTCATAAAATGTATTATATAATTATAAGTTATAATAATCTGCAAAACAAACTTTTTAATAAATTGTACTGTTGTTTAAAGCTTTACGATTAATATCAAAAACTACAAAACGTTTTAACCCTAACAACAAAAAAACATTTTTAAATATTTCTATATCATTCACGAAAAGTTTTGATGCGTAGCACCTATATGGTCAAGTAATTATATTATTTCCCAAAAAAATAAAATATTTTTTTTTTTTTAAATTTTTTATAAGCCACTCAAAACTTTCTTCTATAAATCTCTTATTTGTAATGCTATGTGACGACGAATCCTACTTCAGTGACTTTAATGTGGAGATCTCTCGAAAAGAAATATGTAACTCGTTTAAAGTTTCTTTTTGAACTATCGTGATACTCAAAGCGCTTGAAGTTAAAAATCGGTTAGACGTAAGATCATACTATATATAATCTAATCCGTTTAATAAGTCATTCGTCAAATGATTATTTTTGCTTCGTTAAAAAAAAAACCATTAGAGGCATTCATAATACAATAAGTATTGAGTGTATGGAATTGCAGTAGTACCTGTATATCCACCTATACTGATGTACCATATAACGGGTATGAGGAATTATTCGTATATATATATATAGTTACAAACTAATTATTATTGTTGGCACATCTCATGATAAATTGAAACCACTAACCAGAACTTAGATACGTATATATTTTTTTACTTCAAAATAAATTGACTGCATTAATACACTTAATAATAATATCACATTTCCCACTCAACTATAATATTATTAAATTCCATTTTGATTATTAGAATTAAGAAATATAACATATTAGTAGTTAGTACATTACACATTTACACGTGTAATATTAGGTATATTATCTACATTCATATTATTATATTAATCAATTATTACTGATATAAACAATTATCTAAAACCGAATGAAGCTATATTATAGCTAGGTATGACAACGGTTTAGTACTGTAATTTATTTTCAGTTAAATTTATTGGAGCACTTTATATATTGACACTTTATAAGATAACGTTATATATACTACCCCCACGAGTTGTCTCCGTGTTATGACGTGTTATGAGAATTTAACGTTTATAAGAATACATTTTACTCAGTTATTTTTATTATTAATGTGAATTGACCTATATTATGAAATTTTGAAGTAAGAATATTATGTAGGGCATCTCAAATGATTTTTTCAATATTTTAAAGCATGTTATGAGCTTTCGAAATCATAATTTTGACATAAATTTTAAAATGCTCATTTAAATTTTATAATTGGTCCATTCACTCTGATATTAAAAACAACAGAGTAAATAAACGGATTCTTCTGCGTAATATATTAAAATATGTTTTTTTTTTCATTTATCGACTTTCAATTTTTTCGGAGATATCCACGAAAGCAGAAATATTATGAAAATGTATTTTACAAAAGAATATAAATAATATGATTGTATGAAAATATAAAAGGTATTTTTATGTATAGTTTTGCACTGTTTCCCATTTACATAAATTGTAAAAAAATTATCGTTACGACGTCATCTATTAACCTATTATAAATATAATATAATACACGTGCGGGATATTAAAAGGTAGACAAATAATAATACAACGATATTTAACGAGTTCATGGTAAACAATTTTGATTTAATAAAAGGTTTATTATAATACAATATTATAATCATATTATGATGTAGGAAGATACTAAAATGGTCAAACTAGATAGGTACGTTTATGACATTAATTAATTATATATTATATAATATATCCGTGGTCTATACTTTATAGTATATAAACTTTATACCTACTCTATTTTATACATGGCAATTAAGTTATCATATAATATTCTTATGGCTTTATTATTCATATTATATTATGTACCAGGTACCTATATACCTACTTTTGAAATTTTAGTATAATATGACAATAACACATAATAGGTAATTGGCGTTGTTTGTGTCGTGGATGGACCACGGAAAAATAGTAAATGACATAATATTAATAATTTTATTACCATATAAAGTGGGTGTCGAACAACATCGATATTATAATGGTATGTAAAGTGACATTAGTTATAACGATTTATTATATAACATGTCTGAACACATGTGCAGCACATGGCCATATATTTCATATGGAAAACATTTATGCATTTACAGCGAACCGCGAAAAACTGAAAATCACAATTATTATAATTGCAAGTACATAATATAGGTATTATTATTATTATTGTTATTACAAAATATCCTAATTAATCGGATAACGGTGAAATTGTGTGGGGTGCGAACACGTGGAACACCTCACATATGCATATTATTATTGTTATTAATATATTATTATACAAGGTGATACTCCGAGCATGCGATCGCTCCATTTCATCATTTGATAATGTATTTATTCGAATTCAGATTTTTTAATTTTAAGTGAACATAAAGGCTATATTTTAAAATACTTGAATTTGTTATGGTTTTTTATATAATTCACAAGCAGGACACAAGATTATACAAGATGCAGGTGTTTAAAAAAAACCAAGTATTTGCATATTTTATGAACTTAAAATTTCCTTGAAAATTCAAATTTTCTTAAATTCTTGTGAATAATTTATAGATAAGTAGGTAGGTACTACGTACCTAATTCATGGGTTATTAAATTAATTTCTTGTACGACAGAAACAATTTTTGCAATACCTAATAATAATTTATCGTATAAGACATAATATATTAATATGTAATATGAACGTATATAATATGTAGGTAGGTGGTACGTACAATAATTTTGAAAACATTATAATTATTAATTAATTATTGTATTATATTAATTATTGTTATATCGTAAAGCTATTTTAGCTCTGAACTAACTATAATACCTTTAAAATATTATTTAGCCTATTTTGATCTCAATCCGATTATTTTCGGTTTATAGGCAGGGCTTGAAACCGAAAATATTTTTTTCGGTTTTGGTTTCGGTTATCGGTATTTATTTTTTCCGATTTCAATTTCGTTTTCGGTTATCGATATTGATTTTTTCCGATTTCGGTTTCGGTTTCGGTTATCAGTATTTATTTTTTCCGATTTCGATTTCGGTTATAATATCATAGAAACGACACTCAAACCGCGATCGATCCGTTTACATGTCCAATTTGTTTTTACAATAATAATTTTTTTGGATTCCATATTATGATGTTGTAATAAATAATCATGACTTATAATGTATTTACTATTTAATATTGATTGCTCTGTATGGTAGAACAATTTTACATAAACACGATATTTATTATTTACTACCATATTACTTATGCAGTATAAATATTATACTATTCATAGTTTTCCACCAGACATTCAATTAAGTATATATTTAAAATATTTCTTATGTATAGAGCTTTTTAAATGTTAGATATTAATGTTATAATTTTTCGATTTCAGTTCCGGATATTGGTGTTTTTTTCGGATTTCGTTTTTAGTTTCTAAAATCGTTATTATTTTTTTTTTTCTATTTCGTTTTCGGTATCGAATATCGGTAATTACTTATTCCGATTTTGTTTTCGGTTTCGGATATTAGTATTTAGTTTTTGCGATTTCAGTTTCGATTTTGGATATCGGTATTTATTTTTTCCGATTTTGGTTTCGATTTCGGATATCAGTATTTATTTTTTCCGATTTGGTTTTTGGTTTTGAATACCGGTTTTGAATTTTTCTGATTTCGATTTCGGTTTTGATTACCGGTATTGGTTTCTTTTGATTTTGTTTTCGGTTTCGGTATCGATTTCGGTTTTCAACGGTTTTAACCGGTATTCAAAATCAGTATCGAATATCGGTTTCAAGCCCTGTTTATAGGTACTATTGCGTTTACAACCGTTAAGTCTAACAGGTGTCAAAATATAATTTTACACATAGGATTACCTATTCAAACTACCCTAATGAATAGGCTTTTTTCGTACATCATCTATTTAATTTGTCATTATAATGAATAATGATACATTTATTTATTTTCTAATAATTGGCCAAGCTTTAATTTGCAATCGCGTTCAGTATGAGCATACTATGTCACTATGCCATGGGTACCTAATACATTATTATAACAAACGTATCTATACCGTCTCGGGACCACTACTTCCCCAAGTGACGGCTGTTGGTCGGCGGTATACATAAGCATATAACTTAAACACACACACACACAAATATATTATAATTTATAATTTATCATCGAGTGTAACGGGACATAAATGGTTCTTTTGCGTAAGTCACTGACATAGCTGTATACCTTATACACACGCCACGTGAGTAATATTATAACACCACGCCTCGCACTTCTGTCGGTCTTAGCGTGTATAACTATAAAATGGCGGTAGGTACACACTATATTATAAACGTTCAACAGCAGCTGCAGACATCAACAAATCGGAATACGAAACCCTATATATATATTATATACGCACAGCTATATGTATGTATATCGTAGTAATATACCGTAGGTACCTATATCATGGTAATATATGGTAGGTATATTTTATAACTATACATACAGTAGTATAATATATATGTATACCTATATACCATCCCGAAAGCGGCAGCGGGGGCGACCCGCGAAGTATTCATAAATCCAATTTTCTTTCGCCTTATATTATATATTTATATATACCAACGATTTATTATTAAATTCGCCTGTTTGCGGTATATTATCAGCTCAAATATAATATACCTACCTATACACACACTGCAGCAGTATACGTCTACCTGCCTTTAATAGACGTACAATAATGATATTGTTGTAAAAACTATATTATTATTATAAACTTTCTGTGTATTCGTATAATTCGTTATAATATGGTTTGGTGCGCGTCGGCACAGACGTTATTTAATATTTTTTTTTTTATTCAAACAATATAGGTGCCTACTAGGAAAACGTATATATACATAATAATATTATATACATACAATGTACATTTACGGTCGCGAATTTATAAAACTACCACACGAGATATTATGTATAGGGGTCTGTAATATATTATTATATAATATACACGGTGTACGATATTTTTCTTCCCTACCATTAAACATCACACGGCGGCGCGTCCTCTTCGTCGCTGTACAGCATAAATTATGGTACCTACCTATATATATATATATATATATATTGTGTACTACATGCATACAAACACGCACCTGTTAAACGGTTCACCTGCTTAAGCGACCTATACATAAGTGTAAGTGTGTGTGTGTGTGTGTATATAATATGAATATATATAAAAGCGCAGAAAAATGAGCGAAAAAATACTCGACCGAGACGGGAGAGACTACAGAGACAGCTAGAGAGAGAGAGAGAGAGAGAGAGAGAGAGACTGAGATAGAGATAAAAGAATTTTATTGTGGGACTCGTCTCTCGAGTTCTCACGGTCCACCGCCACCGTCGAACCGAGTCCAACTGGCCAACGATCCAAACGACGACAATTATTGCATAAAATGCTATTTTTCACTTTTTCTCATCGTCCGCCGACGCGCACAACAACATATTGCGCCACTATAATATGAATTAAAAGATATCAACCTATAACAATAATAATGACGATGCGATATTATAATATTTTATAGGCAGGTACTTTATTATAACAGTGTAGATTAAAGGGCTCGGGGTTTGTAGCAGATGGGTCTCTCTTTTTGTTTTTTTTTTTTACAATAGAAATATAATTTCCGTATATATAAATTCGTTTCATGTTTTTCTGATTAAAATTAAGTCAAGATTATTACGCTTTTATGTGATTTTCTATACGTAATTACTTTTTTTTAATTAACTAAAATAATTTGAATTTTTTATAGTTTCTGTATTTAACGTTACCTATAGTAATTATTACGACAAAAAAAAAAAAAATACAGACATTTTATATCGCGATTTATAGAAACCAGCTCTGCAGTATGCACCTAATACCGACCATCGATAAAAACAAAAATTATAACGAGGAAAACAAGACACAAACTAGTCGGTTTGGTAATACGCAAACGGGACGGACGGTCAACTTGATTCAAGAAACGTTTTTTTTTTTTATTTTTTACCTTCCTTCCGGTACACAACATGCCCGCCGCTTCACATGGACGGGTATCATAAAGCTGATGAAAACCACCTGACCCTATTTTCTGTTCACATTCAAGAAATGGTAGGCAAAGCTACCCGTGTTTAGATAAATTGTAATTGTTCGTTTTGCTTCAGTACTTTTGTGAACACCTATTTTATAAAAGTGAATATGGATAAACAAAGAAAAAAAGTAGACTTTTTACTGGTCACAATTATTAAAAATACATAAACAGCTAAAAACATGTGAAAAATACTAAAATTATTAATGAGTAATGACTATAGTGGATTCATCCATTGACTACCCAAATGTATTTAAACGGTGCGATGAATTCATATAAATAAGTCGACGTAATAACATATTATTATTATAATATTATGTTCACATTTCTGACCAGAAATGGAATCAAAGGATTGTCAAAAATTAACAAATTTTCTGTGATGGTTCCCTCGTTGAGAAACACTTATATGAACACCAATATTGTACTTTTAATAGTGTTCCGTTGTTTCATAATAATTTAAAAACATTATTTTTCATGAATGCACAAATTATTGGTTTAGTTTTGTTGATATTGGTGCAAGAGGACAATTTTCTGACTCAAGCATGTTTATAAACTGTAGGTATACCTTTTTTACCAGAACCTGGAGAGTTATACTTATAACTAATAATATTTATATTTATATTAATATATTAATAATGATATTTTAAATTTTCCTAACCAAATATTTTTTCCTGGAAACGATAAAAAAGTAACTCTAAATCCCTGATAAAGTTCTTAGATAGTCAAAAAATATTTTACAACCGTATATTTATAAAAATTATGTAAATTATATTTAAAAAAAATAATTTGAATAACGATCATCGTGAAGTGTAACCTACGGAGAAATATTGAATACAATTTTGGAATATTATCAAATAAACTTCATTTTTTTTCGTGAAATTGTGTACCTAGTGATATTATAAAATGCATGCAGTATTTTGCATAATTCTATACGTTGAACAGAGTAATGGTTATAAATTTGAAAATATAGTTACTGTTATTTTCTATTTGTTTTATTAATATATAAGCCAATCCTAATAATTTAAGATGGTGATTTGTGAATATGTATTATGAATTTATGTACCTACTATAATATTATTATATTATACGCAGGTAGTAAGGTCAATACAATTTATTATATATTTAAGAATTGAGTTAGACTGTAATTTAATATTTAAAATAACAGAGCCAATAACTGATGATTTAAATGGAGCATTGAAAAAATTAAATTATTTTAAAATATATATATTTACATTAAAGAACAAAAATTTCCTTTTTTACATTTTAAAATATGCCTAACTGATGCAATTTCATTTGTAATTTATTAACATTATATAATTATTTTTGGAAGCAGCTGTTGGGATGATATATTATATAATATGTATTGTAAGTAACGTTTTTACGAAATTCGAAAATTAGTTTTTTTTTTATTTTTACATGATATTTACAATCTATTCAAAGAACAATAAGCAAATTAGATAAGAGTATTAAAGAAACATGAGTAATATGACGGAAGAAGCCACCCAGTGATGACACTACCTATTTTGTATACAGTTAGGAGGGAAAAATTTGAACTAGGATTCAGGCATTTAGCAGGTCACGACACCAATTACGTTTGAGACGTCTGACGAGGTTACCCGGAATCGAAGGGACTGCTAGGTTCGAAAATTAGTTCATTTTAGAAATTTATAAGACTTCTAATTCATAGATAAAACAAAAGTTAACAAAGCTCATTCTGCGAGCGTGCTGAATTCCCGGGTTTAAAACATATTTAAAAAAAAAAAAAACGCAATAAACTATTATTCCATAAACAATTTCTTATATTATGTTGATTGTTTTTTAAAACTTGCTAGTATAAAATATTAACTTTGATTAGAACTGTTGTAAAATCTTAACCCAGACAATTGTCGATATGTACCTACTAGTAACTAACGGACGGAAAAAACGGGAAAACGAGGTGTTCTAAACCTATGTAAAGAAACTTAGTAATCCAGCTATATCTAAATTAGTTGTTGTTGAGCATATATGGCCATATATATTATACATTATAACAGTCATCATCGTGGACGATGCTGATCTGCGAATTTGTATGATGTTTAAATATCGGATGTACCTTTTATAAAATGGATATAATATACGTTTAATTATGATATTGTATGTTCATGCTATCGTCATTCACGGTATTCGTGAATCGTATTATTCATGGATTTAATTAAGGATATCCTAGTTATTATACTTTGTATATCGTGTAAAGTTAAAATCCATGCAATGCTTTATTATTTTAAATTGTATAGTTTAAAAGTTAAAGTTTAAAAATAGGTAGTAAATAGTGAATTGATTTAAACTTAAAATGAAGAAAATTGTTTTTCAAATGTTTTTTTTTTACAAACAATGGAACTGAAATTATAAATTTAATTTTCTGTATTTTTTAGATTTTAGTGCTAGTTTTGCACTTTTTGTGATGTTTATGCAAAATTGGTCATATTTTATAAAATAACATTCTAATAAATGTGTAATTGTCAAGGCTTAAAACCGTTTCTAAAATAAGAGGTAATCGGCTCTGGTTCCAGCCAAACTTTTTTTACTAACCGGTTACCAGCCTTTTTGTTCTAAGAAGTGTTGTTAACCAGTTATCGGTTACCTTACACCAGATTAATATAGTGGTTTATGATATATTTAAATAACCACTTACCGGTTTTAATTGGTTTAAATACCGCTTTTCACAAAACATTTTTTTTTTTTTTTTTTTAACTTAACAATTATGAACTATCTATAAATTATAATCATGTGTTTACACCACGGACTTAGATAAAATATAAATCTTAGTAGGTACATAATATTATCTAATCTCTATTCCGTCTTAACTCTTAACTCTCAGACTGTGGTTTACTCTTTAGGTAGGTATACTATCTAATAAGACAATATTTTTGTAGATCATTAATATTAAATAACCATGTAGACCGTTGTACGGGAAACGACCAAAAGGGGAATACCAGTAATATAAAATAATGAGTACAGTATAATATTTATAAATATTAAATTTATTATTTTTAATTTAAAATATAAAATATTATAATATACTTTATACATCATATACCTACTAATCTGTATAACATGTACGTTTTTGACTTTGTATATCTATATAATTAAATTAAATGCATAACTTCAATAACACTATTACCCACTGATAAATATTTTTCTACTAAATACTAAATAGAGTATAAACTGAAATAACAATAAATAATTGGTAATTGGAACAACATTTTCGCAATATACCAGTTACCGGGTATTGCTAAATGAACGATTTTCAGAAATGTTGATAATTGGTTTTTGGTATACGACATTATAAACTTTGGTTAATCGGTTACCGATATCAGCTTTCTAAACTGCGGATTAGATAAATAACCGGTTTAGGGTTCTTAAAATGTACGGTTTTTAACGGTTTTAACCGGTAAACGGTATTAAGCCCTGGTTATTGTTTATTGTCTAATTTTAAAAATAAATAGACAGACTGCGTGCGAGCAGCGTTCATCATTACATATTATTTCATATTTCAATACCTATTTCGATCTAATTTAATATGTTGTTATCTTCTGGTCTTGATTGGAACCATTTTTTATGATTTACGGCAGCGATTACTTGTGTTTTAGGTTGAAAGTGTTGTGATTATTCTTGGTTGTTTCTTAAATTGTACCCAACTTTATTGTAAAATGCCAATTTTTTTGTATTTCTATAGAAAGTGTGTGAGTGTGAGTCTAATATATTGTTATCGTATTCGGTCAATTGTTCCAAGAAATATCTATAGTATTATAACAGTAAGCCCATATTATTTATATTAAACGTAAATAATTAACATACGTATAGAAATGTACAGGTATTGACGATGATATTAAATTGGATAAACATTTTTCGATTTAAAAAAAGTGGTTGTTTGACCAAAAAGCCAGGAAAAAACTGAAAGAATTTAGTTTAACAGATTTAAATTTTTAATACCTACTAATTGTCTTTGTATTACAATACATAATATCATAGGATAGCAAAACATCTCCGTTTAGGAATGGCGGAGTCTCAAATCTCAATATTATTTTTTATATAGACTCCTGTAGACCTGTTATCAAGTTAAAACATATCAAAGGCTATAAAAAGGTGTATTTTTATGTCATAATAACCAACAAGAAAGCAGAGTTCAAATCGCAGGGCTCTACGCAAAGATATTGAGTGTTCTCAATAAAATTAGCATTTACCATACTTGTTAAATATTTAAATACTTTTTCTGTATTTCAAATACTTATTATTATATTTTGTATTTAAAAATATTAAATACAAAATCCTTTCGAACAAGATTTTTAGTTTGGTTTTTCGACTATGAAGAAATTGCTTATTGTCGACGAGACGATGTGATGATTATAAATATAGTTATCGGCAAACAATATCATTTAAACATATTACGGGAAAAATAAAATTTCCCGCATTGGCGATTGAAAGATTATCAATTATCAGGCCGGCGGGAGTGGATCTGTAACGAGGAAGATGTAAAATAACATATAAATGATACACAGCGTCCCTGTTACTTCTTATAAATTCCAATCGCCAATACGGTATACCGTATATTTGGTTATTTATATTTTATAGTACCGTAGTACGACAACACCCTGCGTCCCAGTATCCCACACTCGTTATTCGTTAATCGTTATACGTTAGTCACTATATAGTCACTATACTCACTAGACTATAATCTTGTCGTGGGTCCTGACCATATTCAATTCACATTATTACATTAAAAAAATAATTAGTTTTAAGAATTGAGAACCTGAAAACAACAAAGCTAAAAAAAAATGTATTTAGAAGTATTTGAAATACTTTTTGAATATATTTGTATTTGTATTTAAATACTCATTAGCTAAGGAATTTAAATAAATATTTTAATACTTCTTAGCTGAAGTATTTAAATACCTATTTGAAATACTTTTTAAAAGTATTTTTAACGACATTGGCATTTACACACTACTATAATTAATATTATAAGTTACCAGCTATTAAATAAACAACTTATTGTGTACATTATTTATTTTGTACTCGATGAGTGTGGATTAGGAACATATTGCTATTATAAATCGAGAAGTAGTATTCTATTTCATATGTTGTTCGACGTTCAAATTATTTTTTATTATTTTCTCATATTAAAATATTAAATCAAAATGATTTTTAAGAAGTAATATTTAATAAATATAACATTTATAGCAATTTCAGTTTGTGTTATACTTGCAGCTACTGAACCAGATATAAAAAACTTAATTGGTGAGGATTACAATGATTATAATATTTTTCTTATAATTTTTGTTTTGTAGAAATAAAACAGCAATGAGTTTTATAATACTATAATTAATTTAAATATAAAAACTAATTATTGTAATTTTATGATAATCTAGAGACAAACAGAACATACACCAATTCTTACTTTCAACTTTAACATAATAATATGATATAGTTAATAAAAATTTTATGTTTTAGAGATGCTTTAAAAAGTACTAAATATTCTGATGTTACATTTGTATAAACTCAATCTTGTATATCTGGTGAAGTTCAATATCTATAGTAATAAGTAAACTCCTAATATTTGTTTGAATTATTTCAATTTGATTTTTGTTTCGTCAAACAACAATCAATTAATATTACCAACAATTACTTAAATAATTGTATTTATAAATTACATTGGTGTAGAACTTAATTATTAAAGATAGTTGTCTACAATTAATGGTCTCAGATTGATTGACTCATACAAAATAATCAGACCGTTGGTTAAATATTTTTTATAGTTTACCTAATTTGTAGTATATTCAAGGTTGACTTAAAAATTTATTTTCAGAACTCTGTCAAAGTAATATTTTCAATTCAAATAGTAACATAGAACAGTTATGAATTTATGATGTACATAATTCAATAATTGAGTACAAAAAAATATTGTTCTGGTATTAACTTGCAGACGAAGAAAGTCATATCAAAATAAATTCATAAAATATAAAATCTTTTTATTTGAGAAAAATTCTTCTTTACGAAGTTTGATAATATGGTTTATAAATTATAATTTATTAATTTATCATAATATTGTATATAATTTTGTGTTTATTACCAAAAATAGCGATAAACTGATAAGAAATACACGAAATAATTATATCGTAAACAGATGCTGATATTTCAGCCCGAGGTAATGTTCCGATGACGTCAGAGAAGCACTGTCTAACGTCGCCTCTGAGTTTGTACTTACTACTTGTGTACATAAATTACACACACAAGCGTATGTACGCAAATGCATGCGAATGTTAATAATTAAGTAGAATGCCCCCAACCCCCCAATCATCGTAGTTTCCCTATGTTTTACCCTGTATTTAGAAAATGTTTGTAGTTTTTGTACTTTCCCCCCTCCATGCCACCCCAAAAAAATAAGTTCCAAATTCGTACTATACATACAGGGTGATTCATTAAGCGTAAAACACTCATTATCTCAAAAAGTATTGACTTTTTTTAATTTTATTTTTCAAAATTATAGATTTACGCTATTCTAGAATTTTATAATTTTTTTTATATTTTACAAGCTTTCCAATCGATCACTCTTCATATGATAAACTCTGCACCTTGGTTTGTAACTAACTCTTTACTACACCCTGACTTCTAAATAGAATCAAATGACCAACTAGCCACTATATAAACATTTCAAATCATTTTACTCCAAACTATACATTCCCATACTAACCCATTAGTATCGCAAATTGTATGCATAAAAATAACAAATATACTGTAATGTAAAATAATATTATAATAGGGATTTATTTAATTCTAATTATATTCTATTTATATTATATATTTGTGTATATTATGCATACGAATATTAGATGATTTATGTATCTATATATGTATACAAAAACGAATGTTTATGTGTGTCATTCCTAAACCGTTCATCCGATTGCGATGACATATATGGTACAGAGATAGATTAGACCTCTTGAAGAAGATGGGCTAATTTAAAAAATGAAATTAGAGGTCCAACCCGGGGAGGTGTTCAAATAACAGGGATTTTGAGATTTACGATGGCAATGTTTGTTTGTAAATGGTTGATATGGTTTTAATAAGAATAATTATAGCTGTTAATGCCTATTGGCGCAGTAGCCCACGATGAGCATCAATGTATTTTAGTACAGAATGTCTCAAGGTCGAACAACGGTCTTGGTGGACTAATGCATTGTTTTTTATTATTTTTACTTTTTTATTTTTCTACATTATTTATCTATACATACGAATATTTGGTTTGTTTTATTCATCAAATTTTAATACGGTTAGGCATTAGGTACGGATTTTGTATTAATTGATTGTATTAATCCGTCATAGGTTGAATTAAGTAAAAACGACAAACGTTGTATAACTTTGATACTTTAGAGTTAAATTATACACACAAACCACACGGGGTCCGCGATCTACCAGAGTTAGGTTGCCTAACTGATAATATAGGTACTGCTTGCATAATCACAAGTGAATCTCACAGACAACGCCGGTCGGCATGGCTATACCTTCAAATATACACTTAAAAAGACATTGCTTCCACACCCTAATGAGTTGAACGATCACAATTCTTTTCCGGGCCATCCAGGTAGTTATTAATAATTGTGTTCATTATATTCCAGTAAATTATTGTTATAATAAAATAAAAGCTATTGAATACTTATAATTAATATTATCCGGAAAATAAATTATCGATCACAATTATAGTAGGAGCGCAATAAGGCGATAGAAAGCTTATAAATTCTTAGGCTGGTGGGAGATGAATCTGTAACAGGCCACTGGAAAAATAACGTATAAATGAAAGACAGCGTATTCATTACACATTATCACTTTCTATCGGCAAAAATTAGTATATGAAAAGGTAATTTTAAGCGCAATTGGTAAACTCCCAGGCGCATAGGTACCTTCCGACATTTTGTTTTCAGAAATCCAAATCTTGCTATATATGCCAGATGTCATAACTTTGGATATTATTAGTCATATTATCGGAGCTTTTACCCCAGCACACGTGGAAAAACTATTAGAAAACCGTCGAAAAATGTAACAGTTGCGTATCTAAAATTTTTTCAGGAGGCGTTATAATTCGTTTTTGACGAATTTTATCTTAAAATAATTTTCTATTGATATAATAACATTATGACTTGTGGTTATCATAATAGACATTAAAAAAAAAAAAAAAAAAAAATTATGGTTCGTCAGTATTTAAGTGTCGTCGCTTGATAAACGACAAACGCAGAATATTACAATTTTGAGAAAAATGTATTAGGTCACGTATATGACAGATAACGACATTGTCTGTGAATTCGATAATAAATATTGGTACCCACCTAAGTATAATTTACTATTATGTGTTGTACATAATACTTGAGTCCTACTGAATTTAGTTATCTTTTCTCTTTATCTAGATAATTTTTTATCACATTATCTTTATCTTTATCTAGATAAAAAAGTACTTATATAATCCCAACACTGGGTATAGATGCAGCTTAGTAAGTTTCCATATCTGATTATTGAATTGATTTATATATAATAAAGTGTACGAGTGTACCAGTGACGAAGCGACGTGTCACTTTAACGCTGTCATACTAAAAATTATCTCAAAGTTAGCAATCATCAATGAAACAACAAATCATATGATCATTATTATCAGTGTTGGGAAATATCTAGATAAGTTATCTAGATAAAAATTATTTATCTTTTATCTTATCTAGATAAATTTCTACTCAGTTATCTTTATCTAGATAAATTTCTACTCAGTTATCTTTATCTTCATATAGATAAGATTCTAGTTATCTATGAGTACTTATCTAGATAACTTATTTAAATGAACTAAAAAAAATATTTGAAAATTTAAAATATTTTAATTATATTATTTTTACATTTTTCTATTTTTCATCTATTACATGGAAAACATGTTTAGTAATATGCATTATAATACCTTGATTTTAATATTTATTAATATTCATTGTTAGTCTGGAGTTTTACATCGTAAACAATGAGAAAACCCAAAAATAGAAATATGTAATGGGCATGTAGTAGGTAAAATTGTAAGAACAACAATAATTATTTTTCATACTTTGTACACAATTATTGAATTATATGAAACGGGTATAAGCTAATGAGACCATCATCATTCGGTGGTGGCCAGCGGGTAGCAGGGATAGATGTTTTTGCTTTTGCTATTAGACCGTCAAAAATAAACCAACATTCATGGATATTGGACTCACAAGCATAATAATATTATAATAATTGTAATTTATAACAATTTAATATTTATAAAACCCTATTAGAATTCCCGGTATTTCAGTTATCGATTAACCAATCTGTTCGACCTTTGTCCTCTGCTTTAAACATTTTAAATTATGTATTTTTTTTTACCTGTAGACTCAAGTAGGTATCCTGAATATTTTCAAAATCAAACATGAAATTATCTCATATTTATCTATTCCCAACACTGATCCTACGCCTACAGGGACGAAAAAAGAGCCACGTGTCTGCGTACTATAATATATTATGATACACGTTCACGTGAAACAGTCGATTTAAATAATGTAATTCGGAACGCGTCGTATGAAACGCGTCCACGTGAAGGTATATAAGGCGGTAACACAATATTGTTATTATTATAAATGGTCTCTCTTTTTATTGTAACCGAATCGTATTAACATCACTGCCGCCCGCGAGAAAGCTTGAGGTTAAGTTTATATTTAAAGTAAATCGCGGGAGAGGAGAGGGAATAGAAAGCGACGGACGGTGCACGTATAATGCTGCACATGTTGTGGATATTATAATAAATACCTAGTAGACGTTGGAAAAGAAAAATACAACTCAAAAGGTCAGAATTACCTTGTCAAAATGTCGTTAGTATAAATCGTGGCTGTTTCGCATAAGATCGATTGATTGTGGCGAAACAAAAATAAATAATAGTTCGATTATATTTTATATAACTATAAAATATGAATGTGTATAGAATTCAACACCTGCAGCGTTTTTGTACTCTCTTAATGAAAATAAATTGTATCTTAATGAAATAAACAATATGCAGTGTTATACCTTGAAATATATGTATTACATACAGGTACATGTGTACTGCAAGTATTAAAAAATAAAATAACACATTGTCGAATACCTTTATAAAATTATAAAAACTGAATTTTTGTTGACACTATAGTTGAGGCTTTCATATTACGATTACACTTGTAGCTTCGGAAAACGTTTTAAATAAAGTAGGTAAGTATAAGGTATAACCACATATTCATCATTTTATTTTTCACGATTGATAAAATATATTGTTTTGATTAATGACAACTTTTTTTGTTACTAGGATCATAAACATAGATTATCGTACACTAGAAGAACATAAAATAACAATTAGATATTTAAACATTAGTTTTATTCGTGTTCTTTATAAACAGTATTTTTTTCATGAATTTTATTGAGTAGCTGTACGGTATTAAGAGAGATTATAATATAGATTGTAGTAAATGTACCTAGCATGCCAAAATATATTGTAGGTACTAGGTATGGATTATTTGTTAAGATAATTAATCGAAATTTTGTCTCGATATTAACTTCATGATACATGATATTACGTTTTCAAATGATTGTTATTCCAAGAAGGCACGATTGTTGCTGTTTGAGGGTTGCACAAATCAAATCAACCCTCGTAGCAATCATGACTTAACATTGAAGAGAATTTTAGTTTTTAATTATTTTTTGATTAATATTATAATTATGCTATGAAATTATTTTTTATACCTAATATTAAAGAAAAACAAAATTATTAGATAGACACGCAAATATTTTTTAGTTTTTTTTAATTTTCCTTATATTTTAATATTTTGAGTTTTAATAAAAAAGATGAATTTAGGCAATGAAATATAATTTTTACTATTATGTGATATCTCAAATCATAAAGTAAAGTCTAATTTTTATTGCGATGTATCTTAAACAGTATCATAACCAATTAGTATTTTAAAATGTGTTATTTTCTTATATCTTATTATATTCATATATTGCTTGATAAATTATAAAACGGTATTTTATATTAAATGTTTTTGTAAATAAAAATAGAAATTTAATTGCAGTAAAGTTTGAAATAATAAAAACAATAATTTCCTCATTTTATTTTAATCATTAGATATATTATATTTAATTTTAAAATCATCGGAGTATAAAACCATTTTAAACGATTAAAAACAAAATAAATACGAGATATGGCGTACATTAAGTATACCTTCAATATTATAATTATATTATAAAATAAATATAACCATAGGTATAATAGTTTACATGTATAAAATATGTATAGGTAGTAATTTTTATTTTTTAATACCATAATATTATGAAATAGTAAGTTTATTTAAATTTAAATTTAAATTTGACTAAACAGTAAACATACATATGTTATATATTTATGATGTATAAATGATTAGGTATGAAAAAAAAATCAAAAGGCATAGCAGGTATCATTAAATTAATTTGGTTGGATATTTATTCAAGTAAATTCAAATATGCATGATAATATTTTCTAATTATTGATAGCGCATAACTTGTAAATTGTTAATGTTAAATTGAACTTATAAAAATATCAAATATTAATATATTCATACGTCATGTTTATTTCTGTACTTTTTCGTATAGGCAATATTCTTATACTGTACAAGTGAATGAAAATACGATATAAACAAACTCCATTTTTAGACACTATACTTACGTTTGTATTTTACAAAATATATTTTAATATTTATGAATTTTTAAAACTCATAAAGGACTGTTTTTTTTTAATTTGCAGTATAATGTATCCTTGTTAAATATCATATGAAAAATATATTTTTAATAAACATGAAACAATGCGTAAAATTATCGATTAAAGTTGTTTAGTTAAGATTGATATTCGTCTTTATTTGGCTGTAAATAACACGTTCGATAAGTAAATTTGTCCAGATTTAAGATATCAAATCATAAAAGTAATCATGTTAATAAAATATCTGTTCATAAGTGTTAAATTTTAAGATTTGTTTTTATGTTTAATACATTTGTAAACATTTTTATTTGTCATGTGTCTACTAATTATAATAGCAATTTAATATCATTTGTAACCAACTACGGCAACCATTTAAATAAAAAAATAATGTTATGTTAGATATTTATATAATTTTAATATAAGAATAATTTACTATGAGAAACATATCCATTTTGTAAATCGTAATAACTATTTTTAATTATTTTATTTCAACCGAGTATTGTGTAGCATAATATGCTGTCAAAATATCAAAAATAAATGTATTTGAATATTATATTCTTAGGTTCATTGTTCAAGTTGAGAAAAAAGCCTGACAACTTAGTTAGGATATTATTGAATATTGTGAGAAAATTAAATATAAATTCTTTTGGAATAAGAAACTCGTAAGACCTCTGCAAAAGTAGGATACAAGTCTTATTGTTATGTTCTAACCATTGTTGTTCAAAATATAGTTTAACAGAGCTTAAAATAAATAAAGCGTGCCGAAAATCCTTTACGAGTGAAAGATGACATTTGTTTATTTAAATGTATGTAACAAATTTCCTTTAATGGAAATCGAAATAATAAAAACAGAAGTCTAAGAAGTTTTCATTTTTCATGGTTAGTAGATCAGACCGAACGTCTCAAAAATTAACATAAAGAATAATTCACTTTTACACTGACGACCTTTTAAAACTAAATTTTTATTTTTATGAATTTAAATATAATATAACACAAAAGCACAAAAACAAATATAATGCGTAAACCAAGATCGACGCTTTAAATATTTAAGACATTTTATATCATTTGTATTTTTTATATCTTATTTTATTTTTGAGTACCTACATCGTTTTAGTTTCCGATCGGAGAAAAAAATTATAAATCTATTCGGAATTTTCTATAAAATGATAAACTTCATATTTTAGGGTTGTATATATATCTTTCATAATTAATATTTCGAGTTTTTTATATTGAAAAAAATATTTATAAATGTATCATGGAATCAATATCGATTTCTACTTATCATTTATAAGTGTTTACTTAAAAAATATTAACAGGTTAAATTCAAAACGTCCACGAATTTGTATATTGTTTCGTTTCACAGCGTTACCTACGTACCTAACACGAACAATTTAATTCGTAAAAGCCAACTATATATTGACAAGTCACCTATGAAATATATATCGATACAATATTTAGGAACTATTTCTCCATCTTTTACCTTTGAAAATTATGTTAATACAGCGTATTACAATACGTCAATGCTTCAGATCATTGTTATCTACGGGTATAAATAAGACAATCAAATTTCATGAACAATAATTAAAATATAATAACAACAATAATAATAATATATTTTCGTATAATGTCTGTATGTTCTATTATTGTTATTATGAATTATTATCAACACAAGTCAGCACATGGTAGTAGTACCTATCATACCTACTCAAATATAATCGAACACAGTCGACCCCAATTATATTTAATAAATATATCAACATTATAATATCTACGTACATAATTACGGGAAGGACTAAGAGCACATCATCTCAGTTGAAAACATAGGACTAAGATCTGAAACGATTGATATAATATGACTTGCGATAAAGCAATACGCGATTCTCGACGTTAATATGCAAGCAGTCCTTAATATAATAATATATTAACAACGAGTTTTGGGTGGTGATGCACTCAAAGAGTGTACACTCACCAACGATGTCGGAAAGTTTAATGGCCGTGGGCCGTGATATTATAAATTTAATAATATATTAACTGTATAGGCCACTATTATAATATAATATCGTGATTGTGTGCCGGAAAGTTATTTAAAGAACGCCGATAACTACGTTGTGTATAATACCTACTGCTGCAGCAGTCATAATTCAGGTCCATAGGCCATAGCGGAGGAGTGATTATTTACTATCGCTGAAGTTTTATATTTGTTTTTACCAAAAATGCTTTTGTGTGGTTTGACGATAGAATATAATATTGTATACTTAACGTAAGCCGTCGATTATCCGCCGAATTAAGGGGGACTCGCGGCAACCGATGAGGAATGGATGAGCGAATAATCAAGGTAATGGGTGGTAAAACTTGACAAAAAGTCCATCTTATACGACCTCAAAACTACTGGGAGGGACGTTGGGCATTGAGAAATATTATACAGCGTTTCGGGGGGGGGGGGGGTACATTACTGAAACCGTATAATATTATACAATGATATTAATCCTTACAATTATATTATATTATGGACCTACACAATATACATGACCAGCAAACTGGATAATCCACCCGCGGATAATCGAGAAGTTTACGCATCGAATATTAATGCATAATGGGTGTCACGTACAACCATTGTATTATTATTATTGTTATTAAGTATGACATAAATTTGTGCACAAATTCTAACGGTTATAAACGATTCAATATAGAATCCCAAAAAATAGGTAATACAATAAATAGGGATAAAATCGTATTGCACGTGGTTAATACGTTGCCAAGTACCAACTGAATGATAACATTAATATACAATTTACAAGTGACGAGGTTATAAAAAGCTTCGTATATTTATGCATAGATTTTCCTGTGTGGGGTAAGAAAAGGGAAAACGGTTTGATTGCGTTTCGAGTCAAAACCGGACAGTGAAAAATCGAGTGTCGCAAATATAACTATAATCATAACTCTTCGGGGACAGAATATTATATTATACTATGCATATATAATATTATATACACCTAATAATGAGATGATCTGACTTATATTATTATTACTATTATACTCTACATAATCAGCTCATTTCCTATACACTTAATAATAAATAATATGGATGTCCGTATAATACTCGTCAAGCGTAGGATAACTAAATTAGATGCCGTATGATTTTATATTATATTATAAATTATTATAATAGTATTATTATTATATTCGAACAATTTGATGTCAAGATTTAAGAGGAAGTCACACCCGCATTTATTTTGTTGTCTCTATCTTACTAACGCATAGTTTACACAAATGTACGTCCAGCAGTTTCAATTTTGTGTTGTTGGTCTAAATATTAGAGTGAATTATATGTTATAATGTTCTTATGTTTAAGTTTGATAATAGATCAATTCACTCTAATATTTACGCCAACAACATAGAATTGGAGCTGCTGGACGTACTTTTTGGTATCTTATGCGTTAGTATAAGACGGAGACAACACATTCGGGTACGACGGATGTCTTGAACGGTTTGGTGATTAATTCATTGGCCATCATATAGGTAGTGTATTATAGTTTAAAAAAGATAGGAACCGTATAATATTTATATTCTCTTTGTAAAGTGTACTATATAGTATGTCCCAGAAGTCCCGTATCACCCTTAGTATCTCCGTGAAAAATCAATATATTTAAATGCAATTTTTTTACAATAATAAGTATGGAAATTCTGATTGAATAACATAATATTCGATTTTTTTTTTCAAAAATTCAAAAATTATCAAACATTTTTTTTAGGAAAATAAATTTATTGAATTTCCAAGATAGCCATTTTATTGATCATATTTTTTAAAACAATTTAAAAAAAAAAATTAAAATTCAATGAAAATCGCCCAAGTTAGGGCTAATTATTATTTTTAATTTTAGCCGAAGAATCAGCGTGATTGTAATAATGAACATGCGAACCGTATTTTGCTAATGCCGTATGCATAGGTAACTCGATAGGTAACAACTATTATTCTTAGAAATTCACAATAATAATTAGCCCTAACTTGGGCGATTTTCATTAAATTTTAATATTTTTTTTTTTGAAATGTTTTAAAAAATATGATCAACAAAATAGCTATCTTGGAAATTTAATAAATTTATCTTCCTAAAAAAAATTTTTGAAAAAAAAAATAGAATAGTTATTCAATCATAATTTCCATACTTATTACTGTAAAAAAATTGCATTTAAATATATCGATTTTCAACGAAGATACTAAGGGTGATACGGGACTTCTGAGACACACTGTAGTTGCGAGTGACATGATTAATATTATTATTTAACTATTAAAATGTACCTAATTAGAACATTTTATATTCTGAGCGGAGCGGGGAAGCTAGTGGTTTATATAATATACATTTTTAATACTAAGTAAATGTAATGAGTCGTAAACTAAATTATTACTTATAATCTTAGGTATCTATCTTAAAAACAAATTTAATTACACTTGTTTAAGTACTTTTTAAAGAAATAACATGATAATTATAATAACGATAATAATAATATTCTTACATTATAAAACGCTTAATATAGTTACTCGGTTTTCCGCTTAAACTCAGTCAAAGCTCTACAAAGTACTACGCAATCAGATTTTTTAAAACTTTTTTTTGTTTTTAACTACGCCCAATCATCAGGCCTTCTTCGTGACGTCGTGGTTATATCATATCTGCGAGCGTTTGGTGATATGAACAGATCGTTGTTTATCTCATTAATAGTTTTAATAATTCTGTTAAGTGGAGGGGGGGTTGTTTCTTAAATAATTAGTTACTTTTTTGGATAAATATTTTTAGACCGGGTGTTACGACTCATGAGTAGGGACATGGAAGGAGAAACAACTCAAAAAACTCAGGACAGTGACATTTTCCTGTAAAGAGCGTATACGAAAAATATAAATCTAATTGCAAGCGACGTTTTTCAAGTTTCCCGATTTTAATAATAACAAATAATAAATTATTATCATTTAATTTATTGGATGCAATTTATTGTCTTATGATAAATAACTATAGTTGTGCGACAGAAAATAAAATGTCTACAAGACTCAGTAGCGGTCCCAGGGCTTAATTTTGGGGGAGGCAAAAGTACAAAAAGTATAACAATTAGCTACGAAATTGGCTAAATACAGTGTAAAACAAAGGGAAAATACGGTGATGGCCTCTTGTATAACAGACCTGTAAATCCGTATCATTATAGGTTAGTGCCCTGTGGTTTACCTTAACCACCCGAAATAAATGATTTCAATTTGTATTTGTTTATTGTTGTATTAGTTAAGTTAAGTAGCTTATTTTTTACAATTTTATTTAAACATCTATAATAATTGTTTGGATTAAATTAATTTTAAGTGTTATAAATTTATTAAAAATACTATTTTAAGGAATTTTCGGTCACAATAAATCTCTAATTATTAATAATTATCATTGACATTTTCATAGGTACATTTAACTGAAGTATATTTTTTTTCGTTTTTTAGGTCTTTCGCTATTACACGCTGCATATTAATATAATATTTTATAATATTACAAATATCTAAATAATGTCAAATCGCCAAAAAGAAAATTTTTGATTTTCCTTATTGTTTTTCCTCGCTGACATTATTTTGTGTATTTTTCTCGGGTTTAAATTCGGACGTTGTAATCGACTTCGCGCACAAGATAACTGCTACGTCGTCGACATTGTTTCTGCCGTTTCAGCCGTTTCCACCCCACAGCGAAGACGGCGGCGGTGGGCAAGTATCGTTCGCCTGCCATTTAATTGTTAACGGGCTGCTCGTTTTGGCGACGACGACTGCATACGGTCCGTTTAATACTTCAAATGATTTCAAGTCAAGTGTTCTGACGCCGACAACTTATCATGACGTACAAAACGCTGACACTAATACGACTGGTCGTATATAATGTCTAAAATGTGAAATGCAATTATTATGGCCATCGTGTATATAATATTGAAGCGGGTCAGATGCGAATAGAGATGATAAAAATAAAAGCAAATAACATAAAACCTCGCATAAAACAGTTGAATATAAAGACTAGTTTGATGAACACTCTATATATTAATGGAGATAATTGTTGTCTAATAAAATTTTTAGCAGATTATACAAACGGAAGACACGTATTTAAGTGTACCTATACTACGCTACAAACAACCATAGGTACAACTGTATTGTTATCATATTGATTATTATTGGTAGCACAGTAATATTCGAAAGGCAATTCCATAATGATCGTTCACATTTTAAATAAACATCAAATTATATTATAGTATACAGTGGAACGTCGATAAGTTAAAAACCTTAATAAGTTAAAAGAAATTCCGTTCCCTTTCATTAGCCAACCTAAGCTAACATACTCGTACCCTTAGTAAATCGAAAACCTCGACTAGTCGAAAAAAATTAATTTCCTTCGAATTTATTCTTATTGAGGTTCCACTATAATATTTATAGGTACTTCGGTTTTTTTTCTTATCGACGACAACTTTCAACAGTGAAATGTAAATATGATATTGTGTTTATTTTTTAATTTAATCGACATTTTAAAGGAAGGCAAATATATTACAAAAAATAATTTATTTAAAACTGTATTTAAAATGTATACAAGAAGCACAGTAATTATAAGTGTGATATAATAATAGATGATGAAGCAGATGGATTGATGGGCGTGGGTGTGAAACCGTCTATCAACAGAACGTCCTTCTATTATTTAGATAATATGTTTTTTTGTGCATTATTATTCAAGAGCATCTCGCGGCCGTCTCCTTGATGAATTAATAGGGGCGGCGGTGATTGATGGCATACGAGAGATTAGGCGATTATGATAGGAGTGGATTTTAGAACAGAATTTTTTTGTAGTTTCGAGTTGCTAATTCGTTAACTGCTGGTATTTTAGGTTCTCGTGTAGTGTGCATTATTGGCCAAATACCACGTGGATCCAGTTACTCGTATAATACGATATATAATACACTGGAAAGCTAACTGTAAAGGCCTTATATTGGAGGTAAAATTAAATACTGTTTTGGCCAGTACTGAGCCTGTAAGGACCAGCCTACTGTTTGTAGCCAGTACAGGCGCATTACAGCGCCCTTTGTGAGTATCGGTGTAAGGCATAAATTTCCGATAGGCAGCGATTTTCTAATTTTGTTGTTAATCAAAAACGAATCACTGCAAATGCATGAAAATTGACTGAATGTTTATATTTTAATTTTCTATACAACATACAATTTTTAAAATATTTTCACTCTTTTTGAAATGTTTACGGACATTGTCAGTTTTCAATTCTATAAATATCAATCAAATTTTATTTTTTAGATAGGGAAGCTACCTTTTCTCTGTATTCAGTTGATGGTGCTGTGACTATTTTCAACGAAGCATTGCTTCAATACATTAAGTGGTATGTTCCTAATAAGATCTTTCATTCTCCAAAATTCCCTCACTGGTCTTCCCTGGCTCTTAAAAATCTTATATTACATAAAAAACCGTGCACATGCTGCTTTTAAACGTTCCAATTCTACAGTTAACTACTCCGCTTTCTCAGAACTCAGAGCAAAATGTAAACGTTTGTCTAAAATTGACTAGGTACCTATCATACATTAGTAACTCAGAAAAAATGCTCTTGCACAATCCATCTGTCTTTTGGAAATTTACTAAAGAGTTAAATCAAAATAATACTATTCCTTGTACATTAAGATTGGATAATGAGACAGCAGACTCTCCAACTGATTCTGCCAATCTATTTTCTAAATATTTTTCATCTGTATTTCGCACTGCACAGACTTTTTTCTCAGATTTCTCCAAAGATAATATTTACCCTTATGACTGTTATTTCACTCCTGATGATGTTCTAACAGTCCTCTACTCCCTAAAAAACAAATTTTCTAAAGGTCCCGATGGTATTTCTAGACGGCTGCTCTTAAACTGCCGAGATTCAATTGTATTTCCTTTATTTACGCTCTTTAGGCGCTCTTTAGATGAAGGCATCTTTCCTGCCGCATGGAAAACTTGTTCAGTTACACCTGTTTTAAAATCTGGTGACCCCTCTCTTGTCTCCAACTATAGGCCTATATCCATACTTCCACAGATTGCCAAACTATTTGAATCAACTGTATATTTTTGTGTTAAAAGGAATCTGTACCATATAATAATCGACGATCAACATGGTTTTCGACCAGGGAAATTCT
>NC_042494.1:146781956-146807377 GCF_005508785.2 Acyrthosiphon pisum
TATTTTTTAAAACAATTTAAAAAAAAAATTAAAATTCAATGAAAATCGCCCAAGTTAGGGCTAATTATTATTTTTAATTTTAGCCGAAAAATCAGCGTGATTGTAATAATGAACATGCGAACCGTATTTTGCTAATGCCGTATGCATAGGTAACTCGATAGGTAACAACTATTATTCTTAGAAATTCACAATAATAATTAGCCCTAACTTGGGCGATTTTCATTAAATTTTAATATTTTTTTTTTTGAAATGTTTTAAAAAATATGATCAACAAAATAGCTATCTTGGAAATTTAATAAATTTATCTTCCTAAAAAAAATTTTTGAAAAAAAAAATAGAATAGTTATTCAATCAGAATTTCCATACTTATTACTGTAAAAAAATTGCATTTAAATATATCGATTTTCAACGAAGATACTAATAAGGGTGATACGGGACTTCTGAGACACACTGTAGTTGCGAGTGACATGATTAATATTATTATTTAACTATTAAAATGTACCTAATTAGAACATTTTATATTCTGAGCGGAGCGAGGAAGCTAGTGGTTTATATAATATACATTTTTAATACTAAGTAAATGTAATGAGTCGTAAACTAAATTATTACTTATAATCTTAGGTATCTATCTTAAAAACAAATTTAATTACACTTGTTTAAGTACTTTTTAAAGAAATAACATGATAATTATAATAACGATAATAATAATATTCTTACATTATAAAACGCTTAATATAGTTACTCGGTTTTCCGCTTAAACTCAGTCAGTCAAAGCTCTACAAAGTACTACGGAATCAGATTTTTTAAAACTTTTTTTTTGTTTTTAACTACGCCCAATCATCAGGCCTTCTTCGTGCCGTCGTGGTTATATCATATCTGCGAGCGTTTGGTGATATGAACAGATCGATGTTTATCTCATTAATAGTTTTAATAATTCTGTTAAGTGGAGGGGGGGTTGTTTCTTGAATAATTAGTTACTTTTTTGGATAAATATTTTTAGACCGGGTGTTACGACTCATGAGTAGGGACATGGAAGGAGAAACAACTCAAAAAACTCAGGACAGTGACATTTTCCTGTAAAGAGCGTATACGAAAAATATAAATCTAATTGCAAGCGACGTTTTTCAAGTTTCCCGATTTTAATAAGAACAAATAATAAATTATTATCATTTAATTTATTGGATGCAATTTATTGTCTTATGATAAATAACTATAGTTGTGCGACAGAAAATAAAATGTCTACAAGACTCAGTGGCGGTCCCAGGGCTTAATTTTGGGGGAGGCAAAAGTACAAAAAGTACAACAATTAGCTACGAAATTGGCTAAATACAGTGTAAAACAAAGGGAAAATACGGTGATGGCCTCTTGTATAACAGACCTGTAAATCCGTATCATTATAGGTTAGTGCCCTGTGGTTTACCTTAGCCACCCGAAATAAATGATTTCAATTTGTATTTGTTTATTGTTGTATTAGTTAAGTTAAGTAGCTTATTTTTTACAATTTTATTTAAACATCTATAATAATTGTTTGGATTAAATTAATTTTAAGTGTTATAAATTTATTAAAAATACTATTTTAAGGAATTTTCGGTCACAATAAATCTCTAATTATTAATAATTATCATTGACATTTTCATAGGTACATTTAACTGAAGTATATTTTTTTTTCGTTTTTTAGGTCTTTCGCTATTACACGCTGCATATTAATATAATATTTTATAATATTACAAATATCTAAATAATGTCAAATCGCCAAAAAGAAAATTTTTGATTTTCCTTATTGTTTTTCCTCGCTGACATTACCTATTTTGTGTATTTTTTTTCTCGGACTCGGGTTTAAATTCGGACGTTGTAATCGACTTCGCGCACAAGATAACTGCTACGTCGTCGACATTGTTTCTGCCGTTTCAGCCGTTTCCACCCCACAGCGAAGACGGCGGCGGTGGGCAAGTATCGTTCGCCTGCCATTTAATTGTTAACGGGCTGCTCGTTTTGGCGACGACGACTGCATACGGTCCGTTTAATACTTCAAATGATTTCAAGTCAAGTGTTCTGACGCCGACAACTTATCATGACGTACAAAACGCTGACACTAATACGACTGGTCGTATATAATGTCTAAAATGTGAAATGCAATTATTATGGCCATCGTGTATATAATATTGAAGCGGGTCAGATGCGAATAGAGATGATAAAAATAAAAGCAAATAACATAAAACCTCGCATAAAACAGTTGAATATAAAAGACTAGTTTGATGAACACTCTATATATTAATGGAGATAATTGTTGTCTAATAAAATTTTTAGCAGATTATACAAAACGGAAGACACGTATTTAAGTGTACCTATACCTACGCTACAAACAACCATAGGTACAACTGTATTGTTATCATATTGATTATTATTGGTAGCACAGTAATATTCGAAAGGCAATTCCATAATGATCGTTCACATTTTAAATAAACATCAAATTATATTATAGTATACAGTGGAACGTCGATAAGTTAAAAACCTTAATAAGTTAAAAGAAATTCCGTTCCCTTTCATTAGCCAACCTAAGCTAACATACTCGTACCCTTAGTAAATCGAAAACCTCGACTAGTCGAAAAAAATTAATTTCCTTCGAATTTATTCTTATTGAGGTTCCACTATAATATTTATAGGTACTTCGGTTTTTTTTCTTATCGACGACAACTTTCAACAGTGAAATGTAAATATGATATTGTGTTTATTTTTTAATTTAATCGACATTTTAAAGGAAGACAAATATATTACAAAAAATAATTTATTTAAAACTTTATTTAAAATGTATACAAGAAGCACAGTAATTATAAGTGTGATATAATAATAGATGATGAAGCAGATGGATTGACGGGCGTGGGTGTGAAACCGTCTATCTAGCAAAATGTAAACGTTTGTCTAAAATTGACTAGGTACCTATCATACATTAGTAACTCAGAAAAAATGCTCTTGCACAATCCATCTGTCTTTTGGAAATTTACTAAAGAGTTAAATCAAAATAATACTATTCCTTGTACATTAAGATTGGATAATGAGACAGCAGACTCTCCAACTGATTCTGCCAATCTATTTTCTAAATATTTTTCATCTGTATTTCGCACTGCACAGACTTTTTTCTCAGATTTCTCCAAAGATAATATTTACCCTTATGACTGTTATTTCACTCCTGATGATGTTCTAACAGTCCTCTACTCCCTAAAAAACAAATTTTCTAAAGGTCCCGATGGTATTTCTAGACGGCTGCTCTTAAACTGCCGAGATTCAATTGTATTTCCTTTATTTACGCTCTTTAGGCGCTCTTTAGATGAAGGCATCTTTCCTGCCGCATGGAAAACTTGTTCAGTTACACCTGTTTTAAAATCTGGTGACCCCTCTCTTGTCTCCAACTATAGGCCTATATCCATACTTCCACAGATTGCCAAACTATTTGAATCAACTGTATATTTTTGTGTTAAAAGGAATCTGTACCATATAATAATCGACGATCAACATGGTTTTCGACCAGGGAAATCTACAGTCACCAACAGCCTAGTTTTTACATCGTATATTTTAGAAAGCTTTGAATCTGGTTGCCAAGTTGATACAGTGTTCATTGACTTTGAAAAAGTCTTTGACACAGTTGATCACTATCATCTTATTACAGAACTAGATCGATTCGGTATTGGCAACCCTTTGCTTTCCTGGCTCCAGTCTTATCTTAATTCTATACTCTGTTCAAAATGAGATCGGATCTCGGCGGCCAAGTTGTGCGCATGGGTGTGGCTTTGTTCCGTGGCAGCGCCCAACGCGTCGCCGTAGTGGGGGACGGCGTCTGACCATATGTCTGACCGCCGCCCGACGAAAACTGGTCGCCGCCGAGGTCCGATCTCATTTTGAACAGAGTATAGAATGCAGTATGTTAAAGTTCATGGTGCATTTTTCAATTTGTCATCTATTTCTTAAGGAGTTCCACAAGAGGGACATCTAAGTCCTCTTCTATTCATTCTCTTTACTAACTCTATTCATAATTATCTTTCCACATATAAAGTCCTGATATTTTCTGATGATATCAAAATTTATCTTAAAATGTCTTCTCTTTCTGACTGCTTCCAACTTCAATCTGATCTTGACTCCTTCTGCAAGTGGACCCAACGTCTTAGGCTTACAGTAAATCTTAATAAATGTCACTTTATGAGCTTTAGTAGGAAGCGTGTTCCTCTTATCTACCTTTACTCTCTAAATGGCTTTCCACTTAAACGCGTTTTCGAGGTTAAAGATCTAGGTTTCTACCTTACTCCTACCCTTTCTTTCGAAAATCATATTAATACGACTATTGGTAGAGCTCTAAAAGTACTTGGTTTTATAAAGCGCAACACTAGACTATTTACGTCCATCCCTTGCCTTCGTTCCCTCTACTTCTTTCTAGTACACTCCATTCTAGAATATAGCATAGTTGTGTGGAAACCATATTTAGCTAGGGACCAATTACGTATTGAACGGGTTCAAAACAGATTTCTTGCCTACGCTGCTTATGTTCTAAATATTTCTCACCCTCTTCACGACTATACTTCTATTAGTTCATCCATAAATGTTCCTACTCTTTACTCTCGTCGTTTTGATTCAGACATCCACTTTATCTCATCTTTACTTAATGGCTCTATTGATGCCCCTGATCTACTTTCTTCCATTTCTTTTCATATTCCTGTCTATCCAACCAGAAACCACTTCTTATATTACGTCACCTCTCACCGTACAAACTATAACCATAACCATCCTATACATAGAATGCTCCGCCTCCTTAACACCACCTAAGACTACATTTCATGTTTATATAAAATAATATTTCTTCGTATCTTAGTTTTACTGCCACGCTAAGAATTAGGATGCTGTTTACTTCATAGTAATTTCTCTTTATGATTATTATTAAGTTATTATTATGTTAAATTTAATATTATTATCTATGTTATCAATAATTTTCACATTTATACTATCATTTCTTCATTAACTGTTACATTACCAATATGACGTAAATGCCGACTGGCGTCTATTAATTAATAAATAAATAAATAAATAAGTTATCACGTCATTATGGAATACCCACATATAGATTAGTACTGCCTCCGTGCCATTTCTCACCACCCCAATTCTTTTTTTCCATTCATCACACTAATATAAACACTAAAATTATTAAATATATGTATACCTATCACATATATCTTCTAAGGAAGGAAAATAAAGGATTCGAGAGCAGTGGATTGGAACAGTGTGTTATAGGTATACGTGAAATATAGACATCGGAAATCAATTCCCTTAATTCAAATGCATATATATAACAAATTTTTTTTTTTTTAAATGACTGATAAATGCGTTCAAAATGTTTCAAAAAAAAAAAAAAAAAAATTGAAAATAAGCTAATAAAACGTCATAAAATAAGCGCAAAATCAAAAAAATAAGGATCATTTAAAATAATAGTAAAAAATACGTATAAACTGTGGAATATTTCTTTTTTAATTCAGTTTATATATACAGATATAATTACCAATGTAGCTATATATTAATAAATTAATATTGTGAAAATTACTAAAACGTAAACAAATATTATAGCTGTATTTATTTTTGAAAAAGAATTTATGAGAGATAATAATTTTTCATGTAGTCTGAAATGGCTTCCGTTAAAAAAATAAGGTCCCCGAAAAGGGTGACGCCAAGTGGTTGGGCGTAACTTCAAAATTAAGACCCGTCAGCGCACCACGGCGAGCACTTAAAAACGACGGTCGTTTAAGCGGATAATGAGCTTTTAACGGGCAAACCTCCCTTTTGAAACAAATTGATATATTCAGACGCAACGTGTCTTATTTTATTATAGTCTTGTGATTTCTGAGATAATCACCGCGAAAAGTATAACTAATCAAGTATTCGCCGCCATGTGTAGGTAAATAAAAAATTGAAACCCAACTATTGGTTTTTGAGTGTTATGGTAACCAAAAACCTACCTACGATTTCAGTCAGTTTTCTACATTATGATATCTGCCGTACCCGGGTATGTTCAACGACACACATGATATTCAAGAGAAATAAATTCAAATATCAACAAGTCTACTAAAACAATGTAAGCTAAGCAAATAATATTTTGGTTATTAATAATAACATAATAATATGAACACGACGCGTAAATTATTCAACGCTAATATTTGTTTGTTATATTATTATTTTTACACGAATTTCGATTTGGAATATAATATTATTTTAATATGAATCGCACTCGGTATTTAATAATTTATATTATAATAAAATATTCCTAATATTAATTATGTTTTTAATATCATGTTGTTGGCCTATTAAATAGAATTTCCAATAAAATACGCAATGCGATAATGTTGTTAGTTAATTTGGCGAGGTAAAAATGTAAAACCAAATTTCCGTCAAATTTATGAAAATCAATTGAAAATGGATTGAAAAATTTATACTAGGTGTACTTAGTACTTACACGCAAGCCTGAGCATAAACGCGTTAAAAAGTCAAATTTGTTAAGAGGATGTCAGCACACTATTTGTTTTCTCTGATCCATGAACAACATAGACATAACGCATTTACGCAGAAACATTTTTTTTTCAATGTTTGTAAGTAATCTTAGAGTAAAATCACACATTACAAAAAAGATAGAGAATAATATTTTTGAGGGAATGTCATATCGATTTTATATTTTATTGTTATTTGACTTTGTATACGACTTTCAAAATAAACAAAACAATGTTGTAAATTAAAATTATGTTTAAATTGTTTTGAGACAATATTTAGACAAATCTATATGACATTCCCTCAAAAATATTATTCTCTATATTTTTTGTAATGGGTGATTGTTCTCTAAGATTATTTAAAAACATATAAAAAATGATTCTGAGTAAATGCGAGTTTTGTCTATGTTGTGAGTGGGCCAGAGAGAGAAAACAAATAGTGCGCTGACATACATTTAAGCTAATTTTTAATTTTTAACCTAATTTTTAACTTAACTGATTTTTATTAATATCAACTTAATAAATAACGAGTTAGTTTTAATCAAATATAAGTTACGACAGTTTATAAATTGTATTACAGTTGAATAATAACTATAATACAATATTATTATTGATGATACATGTTGCGTAAACATTTAGTTCTTATTATTTTAAATCATATAACTGGCTATTTATAAATTAAAAAATAAATAAATAGCTTAAGTTAAGGTTATAAGTTAATTGTAAGTTTCCATATGACTTTTAACTTAACTGAGTTAAGAAAAATTAGGATATAACTACCTATTGTTTATTTATTTGCAATATAAAGATTATTATAATATTATTATTAGTATTTGTTTTAATTATGATATAATTAGTATTAGTTTTTTTTATTATAATATTATTATTACTTTTTTAATTCGTCAAATAATCTGATTTTAAAAAGTCTGGCTTAACTACAGGAATTTTGAAAGTGTGCCAATATTTTAAGTATTCTGACTTAAATACCGGAATTTTGAAAGTGTACAAAAGTGCCCTCTTATGCAGTTACACTGCTTCTAACTTTATGTTTTCTACGTCTTCCGGTCTCTTATACCTAACATATTTTATTGACCCAACATTTTCTATATAATTTTTTTATGAATTTATTTTAAAACGATTTCCTTGTCTGCAAGTTTCACAACTGAAAAATATTTTTTTGTACGAATATAAAATTGTGTACATTAGAACTATTCTAATTTACTATTTGATAACTAATAAAATATATTCTTTACGAAAAAAAAATCATTTTCAAGTCAATCTTGTCTATTTAATATAAATTATTAAAAATCCATCAGTCTGATTATTTTGTATAAATCATTCAATTTGAGATAATTTCTAAACAACTATCTATAATAATTATTAAGTTAACCATAACACCGATGTAAGAAAGAAATGTAAGTTATTACTGATAATATTAATTGATGGTTGCTTAACGAAACGAAAATCAAATTGAAATAATTCGAACAAATTTTATGAGTTTACATATTATTATACATCTCCAGATATACTAAAATAAGCTTATAAAAACGTAAAGTAAGAATATATTATACTTTTTAAAACACCGATAGGCATAATATTTTTATTAATTATATCATTTTTTTATGTTAAACTGCAAATTAAGAAATGGTGTTTATTCTGTTTGTCCATAGATTATCATAAAATTACAATAATTAGTTTTCATATTTAAATTAATTAAAGTATTATAAAACTGATTGCTGTTAATTTTCCTCTAAATAATTATTATAATTATTGTAAATTAATACATTAATCCTTCCCAATTATTTTTTTATATCTGGTTCAGTATCCGCTGGTATAACCCAAACAGAAATTACTATAAATGTAAGCATTATTATAATATTGCTTAAAAAAACAATTTTGATTTCATAAACATTTTAATATAAGAAAATAATCAAAGATAATATGAATGTTAGTAAACGCCATATGTATTACCTATTTTTAATATCAACTGAGTAAATAATTAGTATGCAAAATTACATGCTCTATAGGCACCCGGAAAACACGTTTTCAATTTTTACACTTTTTGACTTCAAAATACCACCAAAAATGTTCAAACGAATTTGCTTGTAATATTACATTAGATAGTTAAATAAAAAACAGAAGTCAGAAACATGGTGAAATAAGTAATTATTATAATATCATACTTGTATCAATATAATTCTAAGCTTTATATACGTCATAAAAAATGGTTCCAATCAAGATCAGCAGATAAAAACAATTTAAAATTAGAATTAAATATTTAAATATGAAATAATCCGAAATGATGAATGCCGGTTCAGTCGGTCTATTTACTTTTAAAATTAAACAATAATCAATAACACATTTATTATAATGTTATTTTATAAAATATGACCAATTTTGCAAAAACATCACAAAAAGTGCAAAACTAGCACTAAAATCTAAAAAATACGCAAAATTAAATTTCTAATTTCAGTTCCATTGTATGTAAAAATACTTTTGCAAAACATTTTTCTTAATTTTAAGTTTAAATCAATTCACTATTTACTACCTATTTTTTAAACTTTAACTTTGAAACTCTACAATTTAAAACAATAAAGCATTGCATGGATTTTAACGTGACACGATATTAAAAGTATAATAACTATGTATATCCTCAACAAAATCCATGAATAAATTTGTTTTAATTATTAAATGGTATAGGGCTTGTAAATTAATGCAAGATATTAGCCCGTAAAGATATTATTGTAAATAACAAATACTTAGTTTTATTCCATCCTTATTTTAAAGTATAATAGATATAAATCTTACTTAGGTATAAGTTATAAGCATTGAATTTTGTGACCTTGGATGGGAATTTAACCTATTTTAATTTTATATATTTTAATAATACTATATTGTGGTTCCAAGATACATCTTATCCTTTTAATTGTCATAAGTCTTTCGTAAACCTGGTGTATTAGTTAATCAGTGTTTTGATTGTTTGTTCATATACTCTGGCGAGATTTTCCATATGCTCACACAAAAATGTAATTCATGTATCCCAATTTATTTAATTTTTAATATGACACTTTGGAAGGCTTTTCTTAGCTTTTTAAGCTCATTAACCTCACTTTTTGTAGATAACGGTAATTTATATAATTTTTTTGGATACATGTTTGCCTTATTTAATAAGTTACAAAACGGTGTAATGTCTACCAGCTTACAATTATTTTTAGCCCATGACTTTTACTTTTTAAAGTTATAAGTATATAATATTTATGTGTTATATAAGGTTATGTATATATATGGTCTGATCCATATTCACTACTTAGTTGTTAAGACCCAGTTTTGCATTATCTTCCCACATAAAATAATATGGTTACTATACATACAGTCATACAGAGTGATTTATCAATTATTCTTTGAAAAACAGAAGTTTGTGTCGCCATAGGACACTCTTTCAATAGTACAAAAAAGTACAATAATTTAAAAAAAAATTGTCTTTGAATACCTGTATTTATATTGGGGTGAGCATGTTGAATGAAACACTCTGTATATTATAAAGTTTAGTAAGTTTCCCATGATTGTATCATAAGAGATCAGTAAACTATTCAACTATTCAATTTATGGTACCTATATATATATACTTCCTAGTTCCTACTCAAGTATTGTTTTATATAATTTTGTTTTAATCATTTAAAAAATGCTATAGATTCTGCAGTACAACTTTTTGGAGGTAAGGATATTGTGATTAATAAATAATTATTTTTATTTCGTACTTTTTTACAATATATTATACATGATCAAAATTTTTATAATTTGATCTTAAGGGACAAACACGTGACCAGTTTTTCTCCCAAAGTTTTTATGCCTTACAAAAAAACTCTCACACCTGGTAAAGTGATTTGATATTAATACATAACAGAAGTACTTTTTACAGGGCGCATTGGACTTGGATTTTCAATATTCTATTTCTAAGCCACATAATACGATTTCAATATGACTAATTTTCACAAGCTTTTCATTATTGTATTATATTTGTTTTGAACAACGAAATTACAAATGGAAGTCTAATGCACCCTGTAGATAATTCTTATCTTTCTATCGAAAAAAAAAAACAATCAAATGAAACCACTCTATGACGCGTGCGATTTTTTACTGTAAACTTTTCTTTGAGTAAAAAATGACACTTTTTATTTTTAGTTGTCGGTGCTGTCGATATGTGCGCATATGCGGCGCATGCGTATATTAGCTCAGTACCCACATACAATTACTCTTACACTAATCATAATTAACGACTAACACAAATGTCATGGGTGGTGGCATTTAAATTGCATATTGCCTAAATATTGTCCCTTATTAAAGACACAACCCACACAGCATTTGGGAAATGATAATAATTTGTGAATATTTTGGAGTGCTTGAATAAAGAATATTTGACAAATAATATTGAATAAATATTTTATTCCCATGATAACAAAATATTGGACTATATGTTTGTACAAAACTGTTGACTTAATATTTTTATAATGTTTCCATGAAAATGTTTTTTTGAAAAAATATGATTAAAATGTTTTTTTTAATATTTTAAAAAATATTTTTCAAATGCGAACTTTTTGGCCAAAAAATATAAATAAAATATTTCCTTATTATTTACACAAATTTTTCAAATATTTTGACAAATATTTTGACAACTATATTGTTTTCCTGAAAATATTTTTACCATAGTTGGGAAATATTAAAATGCTGTGTGGGAAGAGCAGGCTCCTTAAATTTAACATCAAAATATATAAATATATACAAAATTAATATGGCAATTTAGCATGATAACATCAAATTTCAATTGTAATAGTTACATTAATGTCTATAGTTTCTTTTTTAAATGTTTAATAATTTTTAAGCTACTTCATATAAAATATACAATTTTATTTTTTAAAAGACCTTTAACTTACTCATAAACGTTTTTTTATCTCATCGGAGTAAAACAACTAGTTTTGGTATAAAGTAAAACAAATTAATAATAAATGCACAGACTATATTATTTTATAGGCTTTATGTTTTATTTCAGTATCGGCACTCGGTACTATAACACATTAATGCTCAAAGGATTAGTGTTCTACTTTAAGTTCCACACTCACACCAGTTGACACACAACTACGTAAGCTGATATTAATATATTATATAATATAGAGACTTATAAAGTTGACAACAATTAATTCGTATATATTATTTTCTTTATATCCCAATGTAATATTAAAAGAATTTAGGGTGTAGTTTGTAGAAAACTCGGCAAAAGTATCACCGTATCAGAAATTACTAATTAGGTCCGTTCTGGAAATTGTATTATTTAACATTACCTATACCTATCAATGTACACAGTACGCTAGTAACAATGTAACATACATCTCTGTTGTCATTTCATAGAAAATATAAACTTCCTAGTTATATTCCAAATAAGTAATAAATAAATAATAATAATCACTAATCACTATAATAGTATAATACTACTAATTAGTAATTACAATATGTCTATATAGTATATTAATCATTAGTATATACTATAATAATACGTCTTTAGTATAGTAATAAATACAATAATATACATACCTACAATCGTCGGCAGATATACCTCCGTCGCAGTTCTCAGAAATATCAATGCAAATAATATACAGTTCATAAATCACATAAATCATAATAGGAAAATTCGTAAATAACTTTTTACAAATAACTTTCATTTTAACAAAATAAGTAAGTTAAGTTACAATTATTTATAAAAATAAATAACTTAGGCACTAATTAAGTTATTTTCTACATTCTATTTTTTTTTAACTAGTTAAGTTAAAAGTTATCAAAAAAAGTAACTTTTAACTTTTTAACTAATTACTGCCCAGCTTTGCTTTGGTATTTAGTAATTAATTTTTTGATGATATTTAAAAGTCGATTACATTTTTGTTTATCTAAAGTACCGATATACCGATATTTTAGGAATGGGATCAGGCACGACGTTTTTGAGCAATCTGATCTGTTAATTGCACCAGTAAAACTTGGTTGCATATTTTTTGCTGGTTTGTTTGAATTTTTTGGTAAGATGATTCGTATACTACAGATTGTATAGAGTATAATATAAGAAATTGAGTTGAATATTCGATTTTTGTTGATATATTTTTTTTTAATTTCAATCTAATTGATACGTCATGATCAATGAAAAAAGTATACCTCCTTCAACAGCAACTTAAGTCAGATAAGCGTTAAACATGTTAATAAAATAAATGCTGAGATTTAAAATTTTTTTATCTGATGAACAATTCTTTGAGTTTTTTTGAATATTTAACATTTTTACTAATAGAATTAGTGGCATACTTATATTATGATAAATTGTACCTACCAAAAATAATAGAAAACCGTCACAATGTAGCTTATTTTTACAGTTGTTTCAAGGATGTGGGGGAATAGTATGTATAAATACTTTTTGCTTATTAATGTTTTACTCATTTTATGTTTTTGATTTGTATTTTAAAAGTATGTTGACAGCATTTTTCTGTCACTGTTTTTTTTTCACTACTACTTTTTGTATTGGTTAGATTTATCAAAATCTGGGCGTTTCAAAATATATTTTTCAGTTTAAAATGTGTAACGTGCTCAACGCGTTCTAGTTTAAATGATGAAGGTGTTAGAAATAAATTACGATGATGCAGATAGTATACTTTCAACTTTGTATTTATTATTACTCAACTATTATAGTATTTATGATGAAATATTAAAGTCCAATTAACTAACTTTTTAGTTAGGGAGTTGTAACTATGAACTTAAGTAACTGTTGTGATGGTGGCCAGTTGCTCGTCTGATGAACGCTTATCCATCAACGTACCTCGGTCAGTTCCTATGTCACTCCTATACTTTTGCACAACCATGCATGGTCGTCTTGCGGTTAGGCCTAGCGTGAGATTGTCACACGATTTTTCACACGCTGGATGTCTAACATTTATTTATTGTAATTATTGTGGGCTTGTGGTGTTCTTTTATATAACAGCACAATTTCTACACGGGCATAATAAAAGTTATTTATATACGTAGTCATATATCTATTGACGCTCGCCGCTCATGGTCAATCACTTAGTGATACCATCGATAATATTATTATTAAGGTTACGCGAGCGCTCGCTCGCGTATTACAATTATATTTATATTTACGTCGTTATACGCGTATAATATATGTGAATACGTCTATATATTAATATATTATGCTATTACTTATACAGGTATTTAGATAGGTATAGTCACAGCTCGCTACTAATGTACCTAACAAAGTTTCAATATTTTCTTGTTAAAAATAATTACAGTTAAATGGGTTTGTGTTGAATCAATATTTGCTTAGTCTGTGGGATAAAAGTTTATCTTAATAAACGTATTAAAATCGAGTTCTGTACGCGCCCGTGGTAGGGCGTTCCAATAACAAACCTAATATCAATTTATTTTTCAGATCCTGATGGCTTTTGTGCAAATGCTATGAGAAAGAACCAATACCAAACTATGATTACAAGAATGATTAAAATGATTTCTTAAATATTTTGTTAGATCATTTTAATATTAATATTAATTAAATTGTATACTTAATACAATATTTAATCACATTATATTATTATGTATAATAATATCCTAATTACAAATGCATACTACTAGGTATAATAATTCATACTAAAATAAATGCGATGTTTTCGGCAAAAAATAATTCAACATAATAGGTTTGTTCCAACAAAGAATATTTTGTGACTAGTTGTCGACTGATCCATGATTGATTTACGGCGCATGCGTTACCGTGGACTGATCATGGATTTTGCCACTGTTGGAACGCATTTCTGACTGTCCACAATAGCACAGAATATAACAATAGCTTAATAGATAAGAGATAAGAGATTGCATGATAAATCCCAGTCTGGTCAGGAATCCGCAGATCGTTTTGACTGTCAATGACCAGTCATAAACTGGTCTGATAACGTGTTGGAACAACCATCTGACAGTTTGAGTTTGCGTTTTAGGCGGGTTGGAACGGAAAAGTTCTACTGCGCATGCTCCCGATAGTTCTATGATAGTTTGACCGTGTGTTGGAACAAACCTTATATTGTATATTACTAATAGTAGTAGCTACCTACCTAATATAAATTACTTATGTAATACTAGCTGAATTACCCATCGTTGACGAGTTTATGTATTTTTGTTATCTGGACTCAATAATAAATTTTGTTATAACGGTTCTGGTGGATATAGCAAGGTATCGAGTTTTGTTCACCTATGTTGCAAGCACATGCCAGGTGTTTTGCATTTCCATTTCAGAGTGTTACAAAATTTACAATTTTGGTTCATTGTGCCAATGTCATTTTCATAATAAATTGTTGGATTATATGCAAGACCTGTTAATTTAAAGTTTTTCCATTTGCGCAATTGATTTTCAGACCAAAGATGGTTTCCTCAACTTTTTTTTTTTAGCTTCCTTGACTGGGTTGCTTCGAGGTCTATTTGTACATCTAGAAAGGCAACGATTCTTACTTTTATTAATTTAAATTTTATGTGACACTAACATTATTTATTAGAAATAGACAAATCACTCTCTGAAGTAACAATTACATTTTTTGTAACATTAAGAATATTATAAATAGATAAATCGACATCAAAATGCTCACTATTAATATTTACAGTTAGATGTAATCTTTTTACTGGGAATGTATCTATACCAAAATTTGCATAAAGGTTATTTTTATAATACATTTTAAATACATATAGGGAAATTATTGCCAGCTGCAAACAATTCGCAGTAACCACCGTAGATAATAGGATTTCCCATATCACGACCATAATCCTCAGCAGTGGAAAAGTTGTCACCATATAAATAGTAAAACATAGGTATTCCAATTACCAGAGACATACGCAACAATTATATTTTGGATCTCCTGGCATCTTTTTTTAATGTTAAACAAATTAAAGGAAATAGAACGGAAATGGTAGGTAATGATAAATGATAAATGATAATTTGTACAACTATTTGAGATGTCAATATTCCATTCATAGTCATTTCTTCAATAGATGACATTTTAGGTTCTGAGCTTACCGGAGAAGCTAGTGGTTTTACAATGGTGTGTATTATTATTTTTTTTTTTATCCTGTATACAAAATTAATACCAGAAGGAGTGATTCGATTTCAACATATAGAATCTTATCTTTTAGCAAATTGGATCAAGATGGTACTTTAGAAAGGGCATTTTTCGATTTTATCAATAGTTATTAAATACCACGGGAAAAACCACCGAAAAATTACGAAAAAACAGCTAAAACTGGGATTTTAATTTCTAACGCTTTGTAATCACCAAAGAAACGAATAAAAAATAATAATATTATAATATTTATTCAACTTACACATGATATAATAAATAATAACAATATTAAATATCCAGACTGACAAACCGTCTCCACTCAGAATTGTTTTTCTTATACAATGATATTGTATTATTGAATTCAAGTTTAATACAATCCATTATACAACGACCCACTTGTAACCTACTGTACAGCAGAGCGACATCCACTTCCCGCTTTTTATTTTTTGAAAGGAAAGTGAAAATAACTGAACAATAAATAATATCCTATGTCCATATTATATTGCCAATGACAACCTCTAATCAATAGTAATAATATTTTAATAATATAAATAAATAAATATAGAATAATAATAATAATTAAGATTAGATATTGCTTGATGGATGGCACCACTATTGTATACTTACAAACACTTAATTTCCCCTTTAGGGGTTAAATTTCCAAAAATCCTTTCTTAAAGTACGGTGAAATTATAATATTACTTTATCCTGAAAATTTCAACCAGATCCACTCTGTGGTTTGAGCTCTACGCTGATCCCTCAGGAAGACAAATTCCTATTTTATATATAGATATTTTTTTTTTGTATTGCTTTATGAGCTGTTTAGACTCTTTGTCACCAAAACTACTTCCTTCCAACGATCTCTATTAATAATGATTTTCCAAATTTGACAATATACATTATTACAGCGGCCTATTCAATCACGAGGTAAACTTTACTCTTATTATACAGAAGATTGGTTAACTATTCTTTTCATTTAGTCTTATATTTTTCATAAGACTTAATGACTTATATTATTTAAATAATACTTCGATCCTTATTAGAATATTTTTATTTATTATTTCTATTAGGTCTACTTGAAAAAAAAATTGTATTTTCCTGGTACTACTGGCATTACAGTGTCAATAGCAACGTATTTAACTTGTAAATCATCATAATATGACGTTCAATAAGTCCCCCCCACCAACCGAATTTGACACAGACACTCAAATATATGGCAACCATTATGTTAACCAATTTTCAACCCATAATTTTGTGTCCATCACAATTTCAGAATAATAAAACTGAGGGAGGGGGGCAACTCTACGCAACTCCCAACATTGTCCTACTGACTTCGGACTTGTGCGAATACTTAAAAAAATAAAAAGTATACTATGTTATTTTGTAACATTAATTCTCATTATATTTTTAATCTTTTTTAAAATAATTCGCTATTTCCTCGAATAGGTATTGATAAAATTTCATAACAATACAAAAAAATTCATATTATTTTCGTTATAAATTATTAGTTAATGGAATCTAGATAGGTACACTAATGTATTTTCGGGGAATAAAAAAATTGTAAGACTGCAAGAGTCTTGCAGTGATGGTCTTGTTTTGGTCTTGGTCTTGCAGCTTCGGTATTGGTTTGGTCTTGTTCTTGCAGGCAAGGGGGTCGCGAATGATAGGTTTGGGGGTCACCAAAAATAATAGATGAAATGATTTTTCCATTTTATTTAAAAATAAAATAAAGTTAATTTTTCATTTTGTTTTATATAGAACATGCTTAAATTCTTATTTCTTATCGATAGCGGATATGGATTATTAAACTGTTTGTGACTCGTATCGTATACATAGGTATATTTGAACAATTTCAGTCGCAAATATTTATAATAATCAGTTCCTACCTATAGGTGTCATTCGTACAGTACCTACATGTATCTCACGCGATATAAAGAACGTGCAAGCAAGTGCAAGTGAAAATAAAAAACGTAAACTGTCGGAAAACACAACGGACCAGCCTATTAACGAGGAATTTGAAGAAAAAAAAACTATATAATATCAAGATCAGTATATACAATTTGGATTTACTTTTATTGAATAAAAAGGTAAACATCGTCCAAGTGTGTAAAATATTTAGAAATATTGGCTTCCGAAAGTATGAAACTCTCTAAACTTAAACGACATTTAGAAACGAAACATCCGCAATATAGCAATAAAGATGAACAATTTTTTAAAAGACATTGCATTAAAGGTTTAAAAAAAAGTTTTTAATACATTTTCTACAGTTTCACAAAAAGCTTTAGTTGCATCATTCGAGGTTTCATACTTAATAGCAAAAACAAAAAAACCGCATTCGATTGGCGAATCTCTTTCTTGCCAGCTGCTATAAAAATTGTAACGGCTATATGCACGGTGAGGCATATGCAAATGATTTAAAATCAATAATTCCATTATCTGATAATACTGTATCACGTTGGATTTCAAACATATCTGATGATATATTAAAACAACTTTTAAATAGATTGCGAAGTAATTATTTTGCAATGCAACTGGCCGAATCTACAGATATCTCTAACTTTTCTCAACTTCTTGTCTATGTCAGGTATATTTACAAAGAAGACATTTTAGAAGACTTTTTATTTTGTCAAACTTTAAATGGCAGGACCACTGGTAATGACATATTTACCCTTAATGATACATTTTTTGAAAATAATGAAATTTCGTGGTCAATGTGTAAGGCCATTTGTACAGATGGTGCAGCAGCACTTACTGGATCAAAGAAAGGTTTTAGAGCTAAAGTTAACGACATTTCACCAAGTATACTACCTATTTACTCATTGTATGATTCATAGGGAAGCTTTAGCATCTAAAAAACTTGAACCATTTGTCAACGAAGTACTACAAGATGCTATACGTGTAATTAACTTTATAAAATCAAAATCATTAAATTCTAGATTATTTACGATACTATGTAATGAAATGGGATCTGATCATACAAAACTACTACTTCATACTGAAGTTAGGTGGTTATCCCGTGGTAAAATATTATTAGAATTGTTGAGCTTAAAGATGAAATACGAATTTTTCTCCTTGAACATAAAAATACACTCGGAGAACACTTTTTAAATGAATAATGGTTAGCAATTTTAAGTTACCTTGCCGATATTTTTGAAAAATTAAGTATTCTAAATTTAAGTCTTCAAGGTAAAAATACAAATATATTAATTCTCTCCGATAAAATCGATGCTTTCAAAAAAAAAAAAATACGTTTGTAGATAAATAATATTAATAATGAAAACTTCGAAATGTTTTCATGTTTTTCAGAATTTATTGCTGACAATGAAATATTTTATATTAAAAAAAATAAAAGACATAATATTACTTCATCTCAAAAATTTGGAAAACCATTTTAACACATCACGGTTTGAAAAGTTTCCAGAAAAAAAGTTGGGATGGATAAGAAATCCATTTAATAGAAATATAAATGAAATTAATTCTGAATTAAGTTTAGTTATGAACGAGGAATTAATTGAGTTATCTTCCGATGAAAATCGGTGTATAAAATTTAATGAAACTACAAGTGATAAATATTGGATTTCTATAAAATCAGAATACCCATAATTTTCAAAAATAGCTGTATCAACACTTCTGCCATTTGCAACCACTTACTTGTGTGAAACGGCGTTTTCAGCTCTTACAGTAATAAAAAAACAAATATCGGACAAAATTAAATGTAGAATCAGATCTAAGAGTTGCAGTCTCTAATATAAAACCTAATATGGAAACAATCATTTCAAAAGCTCAAGCTCAAGTATCCCATTAACAATAGTTTATGTATTATGTATTTTTTTTTTTATATTTAAATTTATTATATTTGCTTATATTAAATGTAGTTAGATTGTAGTTAAATTATACATTTTTAAAAATTTTTTATATTTAAATTTATTGTATATGCTTGTATTGTTTTAAAATAATGTTGTTTTATGAATTAATTACATTTTTAAGTGTAGATTAATCAAAATCGTATACCATATAAATATTTTTTCAATAATTAAATCAAATTTTGATGAATAAAATAACATTTTTTTTTAAGTGGGTCGCAGTACAAAAAAAAATAAAAATGGGGGGTCGCGATCCAAAAAAGGTTGAAAACCACTGATGTAGACAATAGATATCCACTAAGAAAGCATTTTTCAAAATTTACCCCCCACAGGGCTTAAAAGGGGTAAACATGGAAAAATGTATGGACTGATGCCCTGACTGATTCATTTGCTCCATCACCATCTTCACTGTGTCTGTAATGTAACACAGGTAGATTGCTTACCTGATAATAGGTATACTGTTTGCCTAACCATAAGCGAGACTCACAGGAAACTCTACGCGAGATGGCTAAAAATTAAAAAATAATATGATTTTGCTTCGATATGCACAGCGGACACAGCGAATTACGCCTAAAAGAAGTTAATTAATCAACATTTTTTTCCTAGCAACACTGGGTTATTCAGCTAGTATGTCTATATTTTTTAATTGAAGTATGAGCAACTCCTTATACATTAAAAAAAATAAAGTGAGGGACTTAGATCATTATAAGCAGGTTATATGTATAGATAATATGTAGTTAGAAGTAGCAATTTGCCTATTAATTCCACATATCTAAACTTAAACGTATTACTATAATCTTAAACATTTCAACTTTTTTGTACTAAACATCTACACCGTAAAATATTCTGTTTCGAAAAATACAACATGCAATGTTCATAATGAGTTGTTGATTCAGTAATAACTCATATTATATGAAACAATAATTAGAGTGCAAAATTAAACACTGCGAATATGCTCTATATAGGCATTGTGAACACGTCATGTTTTTAATTTTTCCCCTTTGTTCGATCAATTATATTAAAAGAATACTAAATATTTAAATCAATTTCTATGAATTGCATTTGGTAGTTGAATATAGATAGTTTAACATTTATATCGACCAAGTGCTATCCTGAACGGAGTTTGTCGTATTATCGTTAGTACCACAGGTAAGAAATTTGGTTGGTCTTTTGCGCATACTACCTAGTACCTATCTTCCAACTAGTGACATGACCGGATATATTTTAATAAACTGGTTGTTTTTCTTTCAACTACTTAATGCGTAAGCTACAAAAAATAACTAAAAAGTAAAATGCAAAATTAAATTTAAATATTTATAGATGAACATTCTATTGGAATACATTTTATGCTGTGAAAGTCTGCGAGAGCATAGTCTAAGTAGTGCATCAGTTTCCGAGCCCTAATAATGAATTTGAATTGCATGCCATTGAATTATCTCCAATTCGTATATAATAGATGAAACGTTGAATTTGAAAAGCTAACCCGACCCCTATAGGTACTAAAAATAATATCGTTTTCCCAAAATGTCCAGAAAAAAAAATTAATAATATTACAACAAAAAAATACCAACCAATACTATTGTTCAACGACACGGATGTCAGTGAGCCGATCGCCAAGTTTTTGTCAAAAAATATTGCTCGGATAATAGTATGGACCACGTGTGTCGTTATTTATATAGTTTGAATAAATTACGACACGATGTTTTGTTAAATTTCTACGTCGGAGAGTAAAGGTTAATTATTGTAGTTACACCGGTGCGACGTGTACCTAAGTATAGTTATCTGGTTTTCAAATTTACATCACGGTTGACCATATTTCGACCTGTAGGCCATTTATTTAATTGCCTGCGTGTTCCTGTTAACGGTTTAAGCTATATACATATCATATAATGTTATTTTTTTACCACTTACAAATTGATTAATTAACTGGGTAAACTCGAATGTTGATGAAAACATCACCTGGCTTATCTCAAACTAAAATTTCGCGTTCTTGTACATTTATACAGGTACTTTTTTTATTTATTAGAAGAACTCAGTCTTTGGACGTGTTAATATACGACAAAAGCCAAGCTGTTGATTATATTTTATCAGAAACACACACAGCAAACAAGGGAAATTAACACGAACAAAATTAACTTTTTTATAATTTAACCACCCGCAATATTTAGCACGCAATTAGCATGAATTCGTAAGACTAAATATAGAATATTCCGAAATTATTTAACACCCAAATTCCAGTTTTATTGTCTTATGATCACGCCAGCCACAAATTGACATTTTTGGGTTCTTGAATATATTTAACACGCAATTAGATATGAATTTACATTCGGTAGGTATAATCCACATAAAAGTTAATTTACAATTTTTTTAGTATGGTTTGATTGCCAGGATGACAGACCTCAGATCTTCATGTGGAGAAGGGCTATTACGGAACAACGTAATTCACAATTTATAGTAAGTCATAATTATTAAATAATATTATGTAGGTAGTTGAAAAAAAAATTAAAAATAAACAACTGCAAATATAAATCATATGTGATTTTCAAATAATATTTTGATAAAGTCCAACATTTATTATTTTTAAAAATAAAACCAAATTAATTTTCACTGTATAATCTATATTAATTACTCACGAATCCTTACGATGGGAACATATTAGTTGGTTCATTTAATTTCCAAACGCAAAGTCTAAATGAAAAGTCATTGGGAAGAGTTTTGCTGTCTATATTATAGACGTATTATATTGGAAGTTACTATATATAGTAACTTCCAATATAATATGTCTAAATGTCAACCAAACGTTTTTATTTGATTTTGAAACGAAAAATTAATCAATATGGTTATTATTGGCAGCTTTACTGCACTACAGCCACTATAATTAAAATCCTTCGAACACAACCACAACCCACTTATCATCTGATACCACCAGTTTAGTCATTAAATTGAAAGATTTTCATTATTTATAATCAATTCGGTTTCGTATTTTTTTCTTTTCGATTTAACTTGAAAGTGTCGTTGCGTTGTGTGAATTATGGTGATGACATTTAAAATATATAGAAGCGATGAGCCACGCCCATCATAAGCCACCGATCTCTTTAAATTGATTACATTTTTCACTATTATAATATCGCTTTATTGTCAAAAGTGTTAAGCTAAAAATTTAAATAGCCGAGGTATAAATACAAATAAAAACTTAAGTGATATTTTTAATAAATTCCATATCGAGGTTTATTATAAAATTTGAATTATTTATTGACAGTTATTAGGTATATTCAGTAATACGTATATAGAACGAAAAATATAAATCATATTATTGTCACTGGAATTTAATCGTATAAATTAATTTCAATGCTGACGTTTTTCATTTCATCTGTTAATAAACATGTGATCCCACACAGTAATGTCATACGCAATTATCGATTTTTTGGAGAATTAACATGGCATAATGTATATTATTCCTGAACGATCTAAATATCCAAACAAATAATATTATAGTAGGTACAGCATTTAATTATATAAGATTTTAACGTTATAACTCGTTATCAGTTGAATCTGATATAAGTGACGTAATATTTCCATCATTCATTCATTAAGACTTTTTTTTTCATTTATATCGATATTTAACCAATAACCACAACATTACTGTGGTTTTAACGAAATAGTAATAATATAACAGACAAAATGTTAAAAAAAATGAATAAATAAACAAATAAAGTTTAATCATGAAAAAATTACTATATAGTGAGTTGTTAGAAATAAGAAAACAACATAATAATTAATATTATTATATATTGTGTATCATTTTAATCAAAAGTTTAACAAACAATTATTGGTGACTTATTGTCCTACGCAACACTATCTTGTTTCTTTAGTTACAAGAAACGTTTTAATGGTGGCAACAATTTATTTCGATTGTGTTATCACGGATGGATACCCTGTAAAATATTGAGAAGGGCTCAAATATTTGGTAGCAAGCAGATCCCTACACCCCTATAAAACTAACTGTTACATGTAGGTATGTATAACACGAAAATATTTTATTGTCTATAATGTATAGAATATAGTATTAAAATTTAGTTTCTCGTTAATATTTTTTTATTATTTTATTATTTTCTTTAAATAACTATTGTACAATTATTATTTCAAACTGATCTTATGGACGCCAATTTTTTTATAGAATAAAAATATTATGTATAAATTATAAATATTATATGAGTGAAAAAGAGTCAAATATGATTCAAATATACTCTTTGTGCGAAAAAAATATTTATATAGCACTTAGCTATAGTTTATACTATATATTAAATACAAATTCTAAAAGTATCTATCCCCACAATATTATAAATAACGTTATATTTAATATACGGATAAAACATTTTAACATATTATATTGATCGATGTACATAATATTTTAATGATATTTTTTTTATATTGGACATTATAGCTTCGACAGCATAGGTCATTAGCTAAATATTTATTTATTTTGATTTGAAATATTCGATTTCAATATAGGTAACTATAACAATTCGGAAATCTGCGTGTAATTATCAATTGTTTCTATAGTATAATCGAATCGTCTAGCATTATTCGTTATTCCATACTTGTATAATAGTCATGTAATGTATACGACGTACACTGCATATGCATTAAGTTTTAACTCGCAACAATACGACGGACAACATACACCTTTATAATATATAATTTAATGTTCGTGTGCTATGAAAGCACTAAGTATTTTGCCGTTCAATATATTTTTCGGTTCATCAATAATGTAAAGAGTACATGTACTGTGCACGCACGCTATTAATTTCCATTGCAGCTTTCAATCCATAGCATTGTTTTGTTCCTTTTGCAACTTCAACAAGTTCGTAATATATAAGTATGTTTTACGTAAGAATTATGTTAATACATTATTACAGAAACGTTTTGTTATTAATATTAAAGTAGGTACTACAGTGCATTATAATAGCGTTCCATCGAATGAAATGTGATTACTATGTACCACGGTGCTATAATATTACAACCGAAGTCTCAATTTTGTTAATTAATATTATGATAGTACCGATAACCAATATACTAAATTAGTAAGTACCTACACTGCACAGTTTATTCAAAGTTGTATTTATTTGGAGAAGTCGGAGCATTATAAGTTTTCATTACTTTTGCGTGGTGATATACACTATTCTGATGTAAATTACTTTTGTTATATTTATTTATTATTGTAACATAATGTAAAAGAAAATACTATATTTTAATAAATAGGGAAAATGGAAAAATTAGCTTTTCCCTGAAGTCCGAGTTAACTGTGGTTAAAACCCGTACATGATGTATATATTTTATGGTTCATGACTTTTGCCTTTTATTGCTCATTGTATGGTTACTCTATCCAAAAAGTCTATACTGCAATACTATTATGTGTATAATATCAATGTGTAAGTACGTAAGAAGTGTGCTTATTATGTATTACAATATAATATAATACACAACAATCTTACAATCATATTTTTTTTTATTCAATGACTACTGTTATAATATAAACACCAAGGATATAATAATAATAATGTATTGTTACAATATAAAATAAAATACATTTATTTTTAAACAAATATCTAATTGAACTAAATATTAAAAAGGTGGGTAAGTGGATGTCGCTCTGCTGTACAGTAGGTTAGAAGTGGGTCACTGTATAATGGACAGTATTAAATTTGAATTCAATGATATGATATCACTGTATAAGAAAAACGATTCTGAGCGGAGACGGTATATCAGTCTATGTATTAGACATATAATATATACTTATCTATGGTATTAAAAAAAAATTGACCTATAATAGGTACCTATAATAAATTCCAAATTAATCATATCATCGCGTTATACATCAACAAAAAACCGTGGTACTATCATAGATATATAATAGT
>NC_042494.1:146807883-146814068 GCF_005508785.2 Acyrthosiphon pisum
TAGCAACGAATAAAAAATAATAATATAATATTAATAAGTCTCCGCTTAGAATAATTTTTCTTATGCAATGATATTAGGTATATCATTGAATTCAAGTGAAATACAATTAATTGTACATTGACCCACTTGTAACCTACTGTACAGCAAAACTACATCTACTTACCCGAGTTTCTATGATGATAAACAAATCCTTGTAAATTAAAATCACATTTCCGTAATTTGTCAGTGGTTTTTCTCGTGGAATTAAATAACTATTGATAAAATCGAAAAATGACCTTCTTAAAGTACCATCTTGATCACATTTTCTAAAAGATAAGATTCTAAATGTTGAAATCGAATCACTCCTTCTGGTGGACATTTTGTATACAGGATAAAAAATATAAGCACCATTCTAAAATGTCAGTCTAGATATAAGGTATCTTATATACTAATCTATGGTATTAAAAAAAAAAAATTGACCAATAATAGGTATCTATAATAAATTCCAAATTGATCATATCACAATATCCATTAGGTACTTATAACGCGTTATACATCAACAACAAATCGTGGTACTATCATAGATATATAATGGTATACTTTAGAAGTTTTAAGTACCCACAAATAATATTATGCAATCACAACAAAATAACTAAATAAGTTATTCCAGGTTTTTTAATATGTGATTTCGTCCAAATTTGAGCTTAAAATGACTATAAAAATAAATTGTGCTTATGTATTTTTTAGATTTTTTGGTAACAGAATTAACTACTTAGGTGGAATCTTGTTTTACATTTTTAATCTTTAGATATAAAAATTGAACATTTTATAAACTTTGAACTACGAAATAATTATTAAATTTTAAATTTGATAAATTTTGTCAAAATTCGATCTTTAAATGCTTATAAAAAAAAATTGTTTGGTGCTTTTGGCACTTTTTAAAATTACTGGGAATTAATTTTTTACTTCCCCAATGCACCAACGATATTCACTTTCCTATCGAACAAGATACTGAAGTTGAAAATCGAAGCATTATTTCGACTACTTATCGTGTACACAGACACAAAAAAAAATTTAAATAAAAAATAAATAAAAAAAAAACACATATCATTGTAAAATCAATACATTCATCGTTCTACTCAGAATCTAAAATATATCATAATTATTTTATAGCGTGGCATCGAAGCTCTCCATTAAACGTTTAAAACGAAAAACTATTGGTGTCTACTTAACTAACTGTTCTACATCAATAATATTAATAAATAATAATTCTTTTACGATTTTAAAGTACATCATAATGTTTTATTTAATATACTCGCTCGTTTGTGTAGTTCGGTTCGTGTGTAAAGTACGTAGTAAATTAATTTTTTGCGTGGCTTTCTTTATGGTGTGAGATATTGGAAAAGTAGACCACGGTGTACCTAAAATGCCTATCCAGAACGCCGGGTTATCATCATTGTATTTCTGAAAATTGAAAATGATTTTGTGATTTTCTCATTCGTGTATAAGTGTTTAAATGTTTTATTTTCTATTTATGCGCTGCTAATGTGTACTGTGTGCTATTTATGTTTTGCGTTTAGTTAATATTAATATCGACTATACATTGTAACATCTTTGGTGTATAATAATACTATAAATGATCAACATAGATTTTACAGACACGACACGTATGTAAACTTAAAAATAGAATACTAAAATGGTATTTGTGTGCACTTGAAATTGGTTTTTTGCCCATTAATCGATCATAAACGTCTTTTAAATGTTAAAAGTAAGTCAAACGTGTAAGTGGTTACTTGAAATTTACATTCGTCATCGATACTATCATTGAAATGCAAAAAAGTCTCCGACATAATATTATAGCATTTCATTATTATGAAAAGAAATCTAAGACTAAACATTTCATTCAATGTTGAGCATTGTGGTAGGAATTTTCAACCATATTATTCATGTATATATATTATATATGAATACCACCTTCGATAGCTACGTGTCTCATAACTTGGAAATAATATAGTGGATTATATTATTTTATTAAAATTTGTTTGAATTCTAATTTTAACTCGAAAATAGAATATAAAATACTTTATACTTTTATATCTAATACACTATTATGAACAAGAATAAAAAAAAAATCATATTTGTTGAGATGTTTTTTTAATTACCTACGATGATATTTCAGTGTCCACAATGAATAAAATATATAAAATATCATAAACGTTTTGGTCTACAATAATATTATGATTATAGCCTTAATAGGTATTGAGAATTTATATTTTCCCAATATAAGTTCATGTTATCTATTAAAATACCAAATCAATTTTGTATGTTGCTTCAATACCTCAATATAATATTATTTGTGTAATATTAATAACAATAGTACATATTAACTGCTTGATTTTAATCTACACTCTAGCTGATACGCCTGTTTTAGAATAGTTATTACCATTGAAATTGATTTATCACAATTTAGTTGAGTTTTTTTTTTACAATATATGAACTAAATATACTGCAATGCATATTATAACCACCGATAAAAGAAATAAAATACAATCTCGTCGTGTAAATAAAACACAATAACACTCGTTTATTCTAGTCCAGAAAGACCTTTAAAAACACGTTGAATTTTTTATTAACACTACAATCTTACTATACCAAAACGTTCCCGTAAACTTGGTCTTCTGGAAAAGTTTTGAATTACTATAGAATTTAAATTGTTATCCGAATCAAAAAAATTACATTTTCAACAAAGATTCTCCGAAGCTTACAGGTTAAACAAATCTCAAGTTGTTCGTTCACGTGGAATCTCTTGATATATTATAATATCGTTGATAAATTAAAAATAGATTTTTCATGCATTAATATGACTTCATGATTAATACTTGTCTATCTACGATCAGGACTTTACGATGTCACCTTGTCTGAAAATAACTATGTAACTAAATCAGAAAAACCTTCAATTTAAATTTTAACACGTGCATACAAATTTCAAAGCTGTCTACTCAAACTTATATCTGATGAAATGTATAAAAATTTTAAAAGCAGCGAAATACATTTGTTCTAGATAAATAATTTATGTATTAATTATTAGTAATTGTGTAGGGAACATACCTCTTGTATTAAATCAAATTAAACTAAATTTATCAAAACTATGCCTAACCTTTTTATTTTTCTAATATATCGTTAAAAATAAAAATGTTAGTTAGGTTATTTAAACCAACTGTTTCATTTATATCTTAAACTTGTGGTTTGGTCTATGTCAACTCAAATAGTTAAACATTTTTGATCGCGTAACAGCCAATGATCTTAAAAATAACATTTTAAAACGCAATATATTTTATTTCTAAATTGTTTTTATTTATTTTTTAAATATATACTATAATTTTAATATAATGTATCTTTTAAAATTATTTTATTTGGGGCTAACAGGAGAAATGGATCTGAATACTCAATTACATACCTTTGAATATTTTTTATCTTTATCAGCTAGTTATAGTATGTATGTGAATCGGATCAACAAATATCTTAAAAAAGTAATAGTGTTTATTTCGTGCTATAGTAACAATATTTGGTTTATTTCTTTATCTATATTATTATACTCAATAATTATATTTTTTAAATTAAATGTTTTTTGTTAATTGAATGAGAAAAAAGGGAATTTAACTGACTATAGATAACATTAATGTCGGAGGAAAAAATATTTATTGAGAAATTTGGCAAGAAGTACTACTGTCTTCGTCAAAGAAATACCATTCCATGCCAAGTCCCCAAATATAAAACAAGCGATCCTTTGAACGGCATTATTAATTGCACTAGAAAAAAAAGAACATTAAAAAAAGATAGAATTGTGAACCCCAATCAGTTGGAATTTGAAGAGAATGGACTTTACAAATCTGTAGACATATTGGAGAACATTCTGTCTTTTAAGGTAGGTACTTGGATTGTTTAAAATTATGTATTTCATTTCGAATAATATCATGTTTGAAATCGTAAATACCTTACCTAATATTATATTATTGTAATAGCTGTCTAACATTAAACAATTCAAACCACCACCTAACAAAAGAGCATATTTCGATACAAGATTACACGAGTTTATAAGAATCAATGAACTAGCCGTTGGTATTTTAGACGAAATACAATATTCTACCGATATGATAAATGATTTAAAAATGGTACAAATCATATTTAATCATAATCTTTCACAACTCCAATGCATTGAGGATGAACAAAAATATATATTGGAAAGGATGAATAAAATACAACTGAGTTGTATGGATAGATTTTTAAGATTCGTATCATGTCCTTGTTGTTCGTAATTATGATACAAATGCAAAGACATAACTATGCAAAGGATATATCATAGATTATATATAGTCTATTCTTAATATAAATTTTAAGTATAAAAAAATAATTTTAATGATAACTACCTATATTATTTTATTACCATTTTATATCAAATTCATATTAAAAAATCTTTGTGATATTATGTATTATTGAAAATGTATACCTTGACTTTTTCTGTATTAAAATGTAGAGAGATACCCATACAATTTAACCAGAGCTAGCAAAGTTATATTAATGTCATGATTATAACGCTATAGTTGACAAAAAACGTTTGACATTTTTAAACGTAATTAAAACGAAAACCATAGTTAAAAATAATTAAATAAGTACCGAAAACAAATCATGAAGATTATTAAAATATTTTATAATACATCATTAAACAAAATATAACACAAAACTTAATTTATAAAATTTCATTGAACGAAATATAACGCAAAACGAAATAACTTAAAATCCATTTATTTAAAAGTTGTATTGGTTTCGTAAAAATATTTATTTTATGCATACGGACATTAGAATTGATTATTGTATTATATCCCGTATGGCCGTATCCAGGCCATTAACTACCCACATTAGTTATTATTAAAAATTTAATAGGTATTAACACTATATTCTAAATAACGATAAACGCAAAACTTGTATAATTTTTTAATTTTGAATAACGATAAACGCAAAAATTTTATAACATTTTAATTCTAAATAACCAAAAACTCAAAAATTGTTTAACGTTTCAATTGTGAATTACATAAAACGGATTTTTTTTTTTTCATATGCAAGCCCTGGACTTAACTTAATTTTATTTTAATGAATTGTTTAATCAGTGAAAATCGCGTGCTCTTATTAAATTTCGAATACTTGTCACTAAATTGAACGTTTTAATTCTAAATAATTTCCCTCATCTTGTGCTTCATGTTATTTTTTTGTATGTATATATAGTGTTATGTCAGTCATCTATTTTACTTATTGTGTCATGTAATACAGACTTTAGATTTTCTAAAATAATAAAAAAAAAGGCGGGTAAGTCGTGGATGTCGCTCTGCTGTACAGTAGGTTACAAGTGGGTTACTGTAATGGATGGAATTAAATTTGAATCCAATGATATTATATCATTGTATACGAAAAACGATTCTGAACGGAGATGATTTGTCAGTCTAGGATATATTATTTTTAAAGAAAAACTTATGGAGAACCTTGTACCAAATTTTAAAAACTTAGTTATAAAAGAAAAAATTTTTACGATTTTTCAACCACTAAATTACTTGCAAATTTTCGCAATTTTGACATATTTCGTATAAATTTGAACTTTAAATGCTTATAAATAAAAATTGTGACAATGTATTCCTTTTATTTTGCAACTGCTATTGTAAAAATATGTTAGGAGCCTTGTATTAAATTTCCAAATCTTAGAATTAAAAAGAAAAACTTTTATGAATTTCTGTCTAAGATAATTTGAACATTGCCGTAATTTTTACGTATTTAGTCAAAATTTGAACTTTAAATGCTTATAAAAAAAAAATCGTGACTATATATTTCTTTTATTTTTCAATTGCTATTGTAAAAATATATTATGAGCCTTGTATTAAATTTTGAAATCTTAGATATAAAAGGAAAATTTTTTATGAATTTCTAGCATAAAATAATTTACGAATTTTCGTGATTTTTACATAATATGTTGTCAAAATTTGAACTTTAAATGCTTATAAATAAAAATTGTGACAATGTATTCCTTTTATTTTGCAACTGCTATTGTAAAAATATGTTACGAGCCTTGTATTAAATTTCCAAATCTTAGAATTAAAAGAAAAACTTTTATGATTTCTGTTTAAGATTATTTGAACATTGCCGTAATTTTTACGTATTTA
>NC_042494.1:146814118-146822302 GCF_005508785.2 Acyrthosiphon pisum
TATGTGAATCGGATCAACAAATATCTTAAAAAAGTAAAACCTGTTTATTTCGTGCTATAGTAACAATATTTGGTTTATTTCTTTATCTATATTATTATACTCAATAATTATATTTTTTAAATTAAATGTTTTTTGTTAATTGTATGAGAAAAAAGGGAATTTAACTGACTATACATAACATTAATGTCGGAGGAAAAAATATTTATTGAGAAATTTGGCAAGAAGTACTACTGTCTTCGTCAAAGAAATACCATTCCATGCCAAGTCCCCAAATATAAAACAAGCGATCCTTTGAACGGCATTATTAATTGCACTAGAAAAAAAAGAACATTAAAAAAAGATAGAATTGTGAACCCCAATCAGTTGGAATTTGAAGAGAATGGACTTTACAAATCTGTAGACATATTGGAGAACATTCTGTCTTTTAAGGTAGGTACTTGGATTGTTTAAAATTATGTGTTTCACTTCGAATAATATCATGTTTGAAATCGTAAATACCTTACCTAATATTATATTATTGTAATAGCTGTCTAACATTAAAAAATTCAAACCACCACCTAACAAAAGAGCATATTTCGATACAAGATTACACGAGTTTATAAGAATCAATGAACTAGCCGTTGGTATTTTAGACGAAATACAATATTCTACTGATATGATAAATGATTTAAAAACGGTACAAATCATATTTAATCATAATCTTTCACAACTCCAATGCATTGAGGATGAACAAAAATATATATTGGAAAGGATGAATAAAATACAACTGAGTTGTATGGATAGATTTTTAAGATTCGTATCATGTCCTTGTTGTTCGTAATTATGATACAAATGCTAAAGACATAACTATGCAAAGGATATATCATAGATTATATATAGTCTATTCTTAATATAAATTTTAAGTATAAAAAAATAATTTTAATGATAACTACCTATATTATTTTATTACCATTTTATATCAAATTCATATTAAAAAATCTTTGTGATATTATGTATTATTGAAAATGTATACCTTGACTTTTTCTGTATTAAAATGTAGAGAGATACCCATACAATTTAACCAGAGCTAGCAAAGTTATATTAATGTTATGATTATAACGCTATAGTTGACAAAAAACGTTTGACATTTTTAAACGTAATTAAAACGAAAACCATAGTTAAAAATAATTAAATAAGTACCGAAAACAAATCATGAAGATTATTAAAATATTTTATAATACATCATTAAACAAAATATAACACAAAACTTAATTTATAAAATTTCATTGAACGAAATATAACGCAAAACGAAATAACTTAAAATCCATTTATTTAAAAGTTGTATTGGTTTCGTAAAAATATTTATTTTATGCATACGGACATTAGAATTGATTATTGTATTATATCCCGTATGGCCGTATCCAGGCCATTAACTACCCACATTAGTTATTATTAAAAATTTAATAGGTATTAACACTATATTCTAAATAACGATAAACGCAAAACTTGTATAATTTTTTAATTTTGAATAATGATAAACGCAAAAATTTTATAACATTTTAATTCTAAATAACCAAAAACTCAAAAATTGTTTAACGTTTCAATTGTGAATTACATAAAACGGATTTTTTTTTTTCATATGCAAGCCCTGGACTTAACTTAATTTTATTTTAATGAATTGTTTAATCAGTGAAAATCGCGTGCTCTTATTAAATTTCGAATACTTTTCACTAAATTGAACGTTTTAATTCTAAATAATTTCCCTCATCTTGTGCTTCATGTTATTTTTTTGTATGTATATATAGTGTTATGTCAGTCATCTATTTTACTTATTGTGTCATGTAATACAGACTTTAGATTTTCTAAAATAATAAAAAAAAAACAAAAAGGAAATGGTTTTTTTTTTTGAAAAATATATATTCATAAACGCATGCATCTTGCAATAATTATCAACCATTAGTGAATATTATATTGTAATCGTATTTACTTGTAAACATTTTCACAATAGCATTAAGCCAGAAACGTAGGTATTTATTAGAATAAGTATTATACCGCTGTAACCCAATAATTATATAGATAGGTACATTTCTATCGAAATGGTTTCCATGAAAAAAAGACCCTGTCCAAATACGATTCGAACAAAATATTATTCAATTTATTACAATATTCCTATAACATATTAAAACCTTTTAAAACGTCTTTTGATCTCAGTACGACAAGCGAAATCTGTGAGCAATTTAGTTTTAATGGTAAAACAAATAAGTCTATTCTGGCTTATAAAATATACTATACAAAGTGTTATCAGAGAATTATTTTTTTTCAACGTGTTAAAACTTGTAACAACTATTATATAGTAGGTATCAGGTATATAATGTTATATTATAAAATATATATACTTAGCAATTTGGGTCAAATTATCTTATAGGTGTACTATTTTACTATAATTTTTTAATTTTTTAAATTTTTCAATGATCTCAAGCATTGGAAACTATGGTACTTGGCATTTTTAGGGGGCTTCAGGTTAGACGATTTATACGTCTATATAAGGGAGGATTCGTCACTAATAATCCGAGTGGTCACCCATCCTGGAACTAGGAACGCCGGCCTCAGAACACGGTAGTAACTGAAGCCAACCACCTCACCTCACCAGACCCCTAATATTGTCAACGAGACTACAAGCTGTAATATTTATATGATGACGAGAAAATATCTTTGAATATTATATAATCAATAACCATATTATAATATTGGTTAACTATTTTTGTGTGTTATATGTTATTTGCCCTTCGACAAACTCTTAATTCTTGGATTCTTCCACTAACCTATATATTACTTATATATTTACCCCAGTTCAAACCACAAGTGTGTTTCCCAATTTAGAGACTATTTTCGCTAACTATAGTTAATATATTTGGAAACTGAATCCTTCTCTGCTAAACTGTTCCAATGATTTTCTTTCAATATTTATTTCACAATAGATTGTTCTGTAGCCATTTCAGTATTTCACTTCTTCACATTCTCTTAACTTTTTAAGTTTTAATCAACAACAATGGATTTGATTTTATGTTAATGTATTTTTAAGTTACTGACAGGTTGGATTAATACAACAGGTCATGAACACGATGTATTAGGATGCATTGAATCAAATATTTTTAATTATTACCGTCAAAGTCAATAGAAGCAACCTGCTCGGATGCAATCACTGTAGTTACTAGTTCTACTACAGCGTAATATAACATACTTTTATTTTTTTGTAGTTCAAAAATTATGGAGACTTGATACTTATACGTAGTTATATTATTATATTTTATGTAGAAAATTAAATATTTCAATCATTTAGATGAGTTTTCAGCAATTGCCTATTTATACCGCAACAATATATTCCCATCACCGTTTTTGGGAAAGACAATATTAACTCAAAAGATAATGGCAATAATAAATTATATAATTATACAGTAGGTACCTATGTATAATGTATTATAATATTATAATATTGTTTATATAATAAATGCAAAGTTTTCGACAAAAATTTAATTAACCTATCATACTTTATAGGTACAAATAAGTAAAATAAACTACTAATAAAATTACAATATAAATATAATTGTATAAAATCATAGGCTGACAGACCATCCCGCTCAGAATCGTTTTTAGTATACAATGATATATATCATTAAATTAAAATTAATCACATCATTCAAATTCATTACAGTGACCCAAACGATATATTATATTAGACAGCAGAGCGGTGCCACTTCACCGCCATTTTTCAAAATTGGATTTTTGGAAAAAATTCCTTAAAAATCATGAAAATGCTCTTAAAAATGCATTATTAAGAACAAAGATACCAAAAAATGGAAATAATTTTTTGAATGTAGATATCCATTTTTCTAGATATGGGACAGATTGACACAAACACCAGCATTCGTGTATAAAATGTTTAAATGTATATTATACCAGCAGCAAATTTAAATACTTGCCCCAATTAAAACACTTTTCACTGGGTATATTGTACACAATTTTAAGCATTCCCAAGTATTGAAATATTTGACATTACAGTATCAATGTATAAAATACACTACGTGAAGTTAAGTTATTTTTTTCATCGAAGAACATTCTCTAAATTATATCAAATAATTAAATAGGTACTATTGTGAATATTATAACTACTGCAGTAATAATCATAACGATTCGTTCGGTGTCAATATTTACTAAAAACCAGTCAAGATTTTGTCAACTGTCAAGATCGGCAGTTGTTGTATTGCAGGAACCGTCTTCATTGTCGATGTTTTGATTTTCTAGAAAACTGAAATTTAGAAAGTAGAAAGTGCTCATTGAATTTGCAATAAATATATTATATACGTGTGAGACACAAAGCTTTTTTACTACCTATCGAAAAACTCTATCGCTACGTTCGGAATCTGTAAAACCATAAAGTACAATACACACTGATTTTCAAACGACTGACCATAAACTGCTGCGAAACAATAAAAGCGTTCCCAGAACATCCCACGGCAGCGTTGTTTCTTCTAGAATTTATTGAAGGGGTGTGATGAGGGGTTATATGAGATAACTGTAGTCGAGGAAACCGCACTTCGGTGTCGTATATATCTATCGCGAACGGAGAGGGGAAATGAAAACAGGGGAAGTGTTAACGACGGTTGCAATCATATAAGGTCAAGACAACGGCGGCGGAAATGGAGGTCACAAGTCCGAAACGAATGTATATGGTTGGGCGACAAGAGTGCTGTGAAGCGGCACAAATAGATCTGTTCCGATCGTTACTGTAACTGTGTACCTATACAATAATACAAAACACGTATAATACATAAAAGACATTTTAAAATATTATATATACCTAATATAAATAACCAAAAGTACATATTATATTATATTATGTTACTATTGTAAGCACCTGAGATATTGTTATAGGTGTCATATTACATTTTAGGGTATTCGTCGATATAAGTGCAGCTATACTACATTGCTATGCGACTTGGGAACAAAAGTCGTGGTGATAGAGTAGGTACTGCGCAATAGCGCTAATCATAAGGCTTTTAAGAATTACAAAAATATATTTATACTAGCTGATCCTATGCACTCCATTAGATGTATCAACTCTATATAACTCCACACTTTGTTCAATTCATTATTTGATATTAAGTTTATGGTTTTCAAAATGTATCTTAACTTTTCCGTTGCTTAGAATAAAAATTCTGATTTGAAGCGGTAAATTATCAGGTAGGCAATCTACCTACGGCAGATCGCGTTTGTATCGCGATATGTTTGTACAGAGTGTACAAAGAGTGTACAGATTAAGTGTATGATTTAACTCTAAAGTATCAAAGTTATAGCAAGTTTGTCGTATTCCACTTATAATGGATTAATATAATCTATTGATACAAAATCCTAATCTAACCTAACCGTGCTAAAATCAGATGAATAAAAAAAAAAACAAATTTAACCATTTTTAAAATAGCCTATCTTCTTCCCAGAGGTTTAATCTACACACAAACATTAAACATTAATTTATATACATATATATATTGACAAAAAATAATAATACAAATCAACAAAAACGCTCGATTAACCAATAGTAACCAATATATTATACACTAATATTATTTTAATTTGCAACAATAAACTAAATTTTTATTTTATTATTTAGTTTATTTTTTATCTGGACAGATGGCGCCACTGTTGTTTTGTTGACATCCAGATTTCCGACTTTTCCGGTGGATTTTCCTAAAAATGTCTTTCACATAATCCTTCTTTGTGAAATACTCTTTCGTTTAAAAACAAATCAAGAAGATCTAATAAGTAGTTCCAGAGTTTAGCTTGTAGAAAGATTTTCATTTCACATTTATATTATAGTTAGATCTATGTCTTATATTTCAAAGCTGACATGATAAATTTAAAATACGTGTAAGCAAGCCTGGACAAGTTAATTATAATTTTTAAATCAATTGAGTTAAGTTGATAGAAAATATTTTAAAAAGTTAATACCTAACCAATTCGTAATGATTTGGAACTACAAAATCAGAATTTTTTACGTGCATCTTGGGAATGGAAATGGAAAAGTAAATTCACACATTTTTAAACTATAATAATACCTACTTTTTTACCGCTTTGTATACCAAACATATTAACATAACAATGTTGATTATTATTGTTGTACAATATTTTATATATTTAAATTTATTATATTTTGCATAAAAAAGGAAGAGTAGCCTTTTAAATTATTTTTAATGTTTAAAGTTGTAATGAGATTGCATTGACTGAATTTTTCCAACAAAAAATATGATTAACAAAAATTCCATCATCATCATGACCTAAATTTGCGTAAGGCTGTATACATTTATTATTATGAAATACTTTTTATTTAAATACAGTTAGGTCGTAGTTATATTTTTCGGGTCATAAATCATTATTGAGGCTATGCAAATCACTGAAACTAAGGAAAAAAAATTTAAAATCAACATTTCCGTGGATTATCTACAAAATTTAAATTAAAATCTAATTACGTGTTAAATATATTCAATTAAATTGTGAATTACGTTGTTTCGTACTAGCCCTTCTCCACTTGAAAATCTAAGGTCCGTCATCCTGGCAATCAAAATTCAATATTTCGATGTCAAACCATACTAAAAAATTTGTAAATTAACTTTTCCGTGAATTACCTACCGAATGTAAATTCACATCTAATTGCATGTTAATAAACATATTCAAAAACCAAAAAATGTCAATTTGTGGCTGACATGATCATAAGACAATAAAACTGGAATTTGGGTGTTAAATAATTTCAGAATATTCTATATTTAGTCTTACGAATTCATGCTAATTGCATGCTAAATATTGCATGTGGTTAAATTATAAAAAAGTTAATTTTGTTAGTGTGAATTTCCCTTGTTTGCTGTATGTGTTTCTGATAAAATATAATCAACAGCTTGGCTTTTGTCGTATATTAACACGTCCAAAGACTGAGTTCTTCTAATAAATAAAAAAAGTACCTGTATAAATGTACAAGAACGCGAAATTTTAGTTTGAGATAAGCCAGGTGATGTTTTCATCAACATTCGAGTTTACCCAGTTAATTAATCAATTTTTAAGCGGTAAAATAATAACATTATATTGTATATATATATAGCTTATGCCATTAACAGGAATACGCAGGCAATTAAGTAAATGGCCTATAGGTCGAAATATGGTCAACTGTTATGTAAATTTGAAAACCAGATAACTTTACGTAGGTAGGTACCTAAAGGTACCTTAGGTAGGTACCTAAACGTCGCACCAATGCAACTAGTGATGGGTGAATTTCCGAGAATATAATACGTTTTTAAATATTGATCATAGGTTTCAGTTTTAAAATAAACTTATGGTTGTAAACAAGGCTGGGCAAGTTAATGATTTTTTTTAACTCAGTTAAGTTAAGTTAATATGCACCAATAACAAAAAGTTAAAAGTTAAAAGTTAATTTAACTATAGGTTAACTCAGTTAAGTTAAAAGTTAATACACACTTTTTGTTAACTTTTTATTAAGTTAAAAAAAAGTTAATTTGTTTATACAACGCTAACGTACTTAATTTTTTTCCAACCCAAAACTAAATTATAGATTATAATGTTTATATTTTATACAGTGTTTCCATACTAGTTAAATTCGAATTTTATACTTTTTTTACTTTAAACAATTCACGGTAAATATTTTTTGACATGAAAACGAAATATACTGAAGTAGTGAAATATGATAAAATTAAAAACAAAATAAATTAACTTAAATTACTTCTTGAAATGAAAAATTAACTCGTTAATTTCACGTTAATTAAAAAAGAAATTTAGTAAGTTAACAGTTAAGTTAATGAAAAGCCAAAATTAACTAGTTAAGTTAAAAAGTTAATATAAAATTAACTATTTATTGGGCATTTAAATGATCCAAATGACAGCTCTTTATTGATATTATGTCAGTTTAGATATTTATTCTTTAAAAAAAATTTATTAAGTAACTATAATTTTGTTTTTTAATTAAAATCTGTACAATGATCACAAAATAAACAATCAAACTTGCATTTATATATGTTGAAAAATAAAAATAAACATACTGAAATCTAAATACTAAATAACATAAAAATAATAACTTTTTTTTTTTAATTTCCCGAGAGGTTGGGGAATATCAATATTAACGGGGCTGGAGTGTAATCAACTCTA
>NC_042494.1:146822775-146851428 GCF_005508785.2 Acyrthosiphon pisum
TAGAAGTCGTGAGCTATGTTTTCGACCAAAAATGAATCAAGCTCCAGCCCCCTTAATGGCACATCACTAGGTGTAACTATAATAATTAGGGAGCGGATGTTTATGCATTTATCATATTTTTTAATAACATCTAAATTAATGTGGAGTAAGATAGAAATTTGTTTCATCACCTAAAGCAGTGGTTTTCAACCTGTGCGTCGCGACTCCCAGGGGCGTCGTCGGTTATTATCAAATGAGCCGCGTTCGAAAACTAAAAAAAAATTGTAATAATTTATAGTTTTTGTTATCTACTTTTCGCTGCCGTGTAAGTCTGCATGCCTAATCATGTTGTACGCACTTGGGTATGTGAGAGATAGATCGGCCGATCGACAGATTTCGCCATTGAATAAAGTTGGATTGAATAATGTAAATTAATTGTTTGTTTTAAATTTGCGTACGGGAGCCGTATATTTGATTTCAAAATCAAAAGGAGCCGTGGACCCAAAAAGGTTGAAAACCACTGACCTAAAGAATTCAAATTTACCAATTTAATTTTGCATATTTTTGCATTTTTGCATTTGTTCGATTTTTATTTGATTGATCATATTTTAAATTTATTATGTTTTTAGTGCATATTTGACGTTTTTTGTGATATACTAATATAGTAATATATTAACGGACTCGACACGCGTAATTAATAGTTCAAAATGTCCCGACGGTAGTGGCAGCGGGAATAGCGATTATTTCGATTTCTGAGCCTTATCGCCTTATCTCCCGCTACAAAAATAAATATAAAACACCGTTTTCGCCGGAGTCGGTATCGAACAATTTCGTTAATTGAAGTTGTATTCTACCTTTCGTTGTGTTGTGTACTCGTGTTGCGTTTCAGTTGTGTTCTAGTTTCGTTTTCGTCCAAAGTGTTTCTATATTGTATACATTTGTATACCTATTTACTTAAAAATGCCGAAAATTAATTCAAAATCGTTGAGACTTCGTAATTTTGTTTCTGAATTTAAATTTTTTACTACCGAAGGAATTGTGTTATATTGAACATTGTGCGATATTTCAGTAAACGGTGATCGACGTTTTTTAGTACTTCAGCATATTAATACAAATAAGCATATAAAAAATTCCAAAGATAAATCGTTGTCAACAATTAACAAACAGCAACTTGTTTCAAATATTACAAAAAAATTACCTTTTTATGAGGATATGTGTTCTGCGCGTTTACGTGCGAATATCCCATTAAAAAAAAATTAATAATAATAAGCTTTTCGTGAATTTTTAAACAAATATATAAAGCATGATATTCCAGACGAATCCACATTACGAAAAAATTATGTGCCCGAAATTTATAATAAAACAATTCAAAAAATTCGTGACTATGTAAACAATAATATAATTTGGATAAGCATTGACGAAACGACTGACGTGGAGAATCGATATATTGCCAATGTCATTATCGGTACATTAGAGATAAATGAACCAGGACAAATATTTCTTCTTGCATCCGAAATTTTGGAGAAAGCCAATCATCAAGGTATATGTAAGTTGTTTGAAGATTCTCTTTTACTTCTTTGGCCAGATAAAATATGCCGGGAAAATGTTTTATTATTTGTCACGGATGCTGCACCGTATATGGTGAAGGCTGCAAAAGTTTTACAATCGTTATTCACAAAAATGATTCATATCACCTGCATTTCACATGGTTTGCATCGTATTTCTGAGGAAGTGCGTAAACATTTTTCAAAAGTCATAGTTTAATTTCTAATGGTAAAAATGTATTTTTAAAGGCTCCATCAAGAATAAATGCTTTTCAAACTATTGCTCTTGAAATTTCTTTACCGCCTCAACCAATTATTATACGTTGGGGTACATGGTTGGACGCGGCGGCATATTATTGTGATAATTTTGATACATTTTTTAGAGTTATGTAAACATTTGATAAAAATGATGTAAGTTCCGTTGACATTACAAAAACGTTGATGGAAGATCCAACTATAAAAAATGATTTAATTTTCATTAAAACACACTTCGGATTTTTAGTGGATAAAATTACTAACTTAGAAAACCAAGGCGTCCTATTGACAGATTCTATTTTAATAGTCAAAGAAGTTAAAGCTAAAATTTTTCAAGCCCCAGGGAATGTAGGAAAATCTATACAAACCAAACTTGATAGCGTTTATGATAAAAATCATGGACTGAAGAAATTGAATACAATTTCAAACATTTTGGCGGGAAAAAATCTTGTTACTATTCAAGACTTGGAAGAAGAACTAACTACGTCAGACCTACCATATTTCAAATATGCTCCTGTCTCATCTACCGATGTAGAACGCAGTTTTTAAAAATTCAAAATGTTGCTATCGGATAACAGAAGAAAATTTACTTTTGATAATTTAAAGAAAACATTGATTATCCAGTGCAATTCCCAATTACTAGGTATATTATTAAATTATTTGATTCTTAGTTAGTACTTGCTTTCTAATATCTATCCATTTTTATTATTTTCAGATTAAAAAACAATTCACCAACAGTTCTTTTTAAAGTTTTGATTTTAAGAATAATTATTTTATACCTATATATTTTTAATTTTTAATGAACAAAATAAGTTGTAAATAAAATTTTTTTTTGGTGCATATTTTTAATAAATTCTAAGCATATTTTTATACTTTTTAGAGCATAATTGCATGCATATTTTTAAATTTTTTGGAGCATAAACATCCGCTCCCTAGTAATAACTATTTAAAAACAGGCGTATCAGCTAAAATGTTGATTAAAATCAAGCAGTTAATATTTTCTATTGTTGAGGTATTGACACAACATACAAAATTGATTTGGTATTTTAATAGATAACATGAACTTATATTGGGAAAATATAAATTCTCAATACCTATTAAGGCTATCATAATATTGTTGCAGATCAAAACGTTTATGATATTTTACATATTTTATTCATCGTAAACACTGAAATATCATCGTAGATAATTAAAAAAAAATCCCAACAAAGATAATTTTTTTTTTTATTCTTGTTCAAAATAGTATATTAGATATAAAAGTATAAAGTATTTTATATTTTATTTTCGAGTTAAAATTAGAGTTCAAACAAATTTTAATAAAATAATATAATCCACTATATTATTTCCATGTTATGAGCCATGTTATGCTACCGAAGGTGGTATTCATATAATATATATATATATACATGAATGATATGGTTGAAAATGTCTACATTACTGCTCAACATTGAATGAAATGTTTAGTCTTAGATTTCTTTTCATAATAATGAAATGCTATAATATTATGTTGGAGACTTTTTTGCATTTCAATGATAGTATCGATGACGAATGTAAATTTCAAGTAACCACTTACACGTTTGACTTACTTTTAACATTTAAAATACGTTTATGATCGATTAATGGGCAAAAAACCAATTTCAAGCGCACACAAATACCATTTTAGTATTCTATTTTTAAGTTTACATACGTGTCGTGTCTGTAAAATCTATGTTGATCATTTATAGTATTATTATACCTACACCAAAGATGTTACAATGTATAGTCGATATTAATATTAACTAAACGCAAAACATAAATAGCACACAGTACACATTAGCAGCGCATAAATAGAAAATAAAACATTTAAACACTTATAAACGAATGAGAAAATCACAAATTTCAGAATTTTGAATCATCACAAAACCTTGTGCATTGTAAGCCTAGAATTATTATGCGGTTCGATTACTATTTAAAGTGTATTGTTTGTATATTTATTAACGTGTTGAGTTAATCATAGATTTAGGGCCACTTGAACGACGAATTCCAACTGATAAGCCTGATAATATGGTGACGACTGACTAGTCTCTCTCAACAAAGAAGTTAAATTATTAAGGAGTCATGCTAGAAAGAGTCTGATGCTGGAAAGTATTAAAAAATAAGAATAATTCTTCCACGATTATTCAAAACGTAAACATTCAACAAAACATCGTGTTTTAATTTAATGACACCATATAAATAACGACACACGTGGTTACGTGGTCCATACTGTTATGCGAGCAAAATCTTTTGACAAAGACTTGGCGATCAGCTCACTAACAACATCCGTTTCATCAATTATATACGAATTTATTGGAGATAATTCAATGGCATCTAATTCAAATTCATTATTAGGACTCGGAAACTGATGCACTACTTAGATTATGCTTTCGTAGATTTTCACAGCACAAAATGTATTCATAAAAGCATTTTCATCTATAAATATTTAATTTAAATTTTGCATTTTAATTTTTAGTTATTTTTTGTAATTTACCCATTAGTAGAAATAAAAACAACTACCTAGTTTATTAAAATATTTCTAAGGTCTTTCTAAAGTATCTTTTTGTGTGTTTAAAAACACATTTTTAGGAAACAGTTTAGACTTAGATTATTTACGTATATGTAGTTATATTTACATTAAACTTATAATATTATAAATTGATATAGAAAAATTATATTCTATTATAGTAATAACAATATTATAATCTGTAACGAATAGTAATAGCATTTTTAAATAAATATTTTTCGATTCTTGTTAGTATTAACAAAATTCATGTGTGAGCGATTTTTTATTACAAACTTAGGAAAAAGCTATAAGCCCTACCCAAGTAGAATCGGAGAATACCTCCTTTCTATATAACGTTTATTAAAAATGGTCCGCTATTTCTTAAGCCTTAAGGGGACACAGAAAAAAATAAAAATATTAATTTTTATTTATATACTCGTAGATTATATTTAATATTATAATATTAAATTAGTTACAAAATTATATGAACTCTAAAAGAACTTTTGTGGCGTCTTCATCTTAAATTTTACTTTTTATGATTTTTAAAAATGGTTTTTTTTTTTTATATTTGGTATTACTAAGTGAAAATATACGTTTATATTTTAACAATAATATTATTTGTTTTAACAATGCAATTAAAATATTGTAATTAAACAAAAAGATTTACACAATTTCTCACAATTAAATTAAGTAATTCATCTCTCATTATTTTCATTTTATATCGTACGATCGGAACAATGGTCATAATGCAATTTAATAAATTATGATAATCAATAGCAATTATAAATTATAATCCTTGATTAATTTTCCATAATCTCTTTCGCCAGGTTAAACAACATATTGATACAGATTTAACGGGTCATTAAATTTTAATGGACCAATCACGAGTTATACTGTTCGATGTATAATGGACTGTTAAATATTTATAAGGATATGCTAAACTCTAATGGACGTTTTTTGGACACAACATTTTAGATTACTTAAATGTTACTCATTAAAATGTTTTAAAAGTGATGAAAATAATAATTTTATATTTTTATCAGATGTCGAAACAAAATATAATATAGATGCATAATATACATATAACTATACGCACATTTTGAATAATACAGTAGGATATTATTTTATGATAATATGTATAGAGAGTTTAATTTTGAGTAGGTACTGACCTAAATATAAGACGTAAATGAATCAATATTTATTTAGGAAAACTTTTTACCGAAAATGGTACGTATAAATTCACTAAAACACTACCGGGTGATTAATTTACGTACCTATGCGACTCATTATTACAAAAAGTACCATCGTTTTTAAAAATGTTTTTTTACATGGTTTCAAGTCATTACAAAAAATCAATTTTTTGTTTTGTAAATTATATTTTTAAATATTTTTTATGCTCATAATTTTTAAGTTTTACTTTTTGGAATTGCTATATATAATTTTAATTTTAAATTTTTTTACTTTTTTGAATGACTATACATACAGTTTTAATATCATATTCCAAAGCAGTATTTTTTCTAAGTATTTTGATTAATAAAAATCAAAATAACGACTTGTAGTTTATGAGTTATAAGTATTAAAGTCTAAATTATCGTAGTGGAGTGATGCGCAAAGTTACCCTTCAAAATGTTGGTACACTACACCACTTATCAAAAACTTTATACCTATGCTTATAGCTCCCATGAAAAAATCGTCCTAAATTCAATTTTTATGTATCAAATTACTATATATATATATAATATTCAGCTTTGGATATGAAATTGAAACTGCGTGTTGTCATTAAAAAGTAAAAAAAAACTTGGAATAAATTGTGATTCATGATAAAACCTGGTAAATTATGTTATCCGTTGAAGTTATTGGTGTGATAAAGACATATTAAAAAATATTAAGAATATCGCTTGATTGATATTGTTGATAATTGTCACTTTCAGTTAACCAAAATACCTAAATGATAGAAATTAGAAGCAGTGGTCCTCAGTGGCGGCGCAAACTTTTTCAACAGTGAGACAAGAAAATGTTAGTTGTAGGATACACGAATCACCTATTTAATTTATATTAATTGTATTAGGTTTGTTAAGTGTGTTCTTTTAAAAGAATACTTTTAAAATACAATTCAAAAACATAAAATGAGTAAGACATTAATATATATAATTATTAATATATTAATGTTTTACTTATAAGTACAAAGTATTTATACATACCTTCCCACCATCTCTTTGAAACAACTGTAAAAATGAGCTACATTGTGACAGTTTCCTATTGTTTTTGATAGGTACAACTTATCATGTATGTATGCACCTAACTCTATTGGTAACAATTTTAAATATTCAATAAGTTCAAAAAATTGTTCATCAAAAAAATGTTTATTCTCAACATTCATTTTATTGACATGTACAATGCTTATCTTACTTAAGTTGCTGTTGACGGACGTATGCTTCTTTTATTAATCATGATTTATGAAATAAACATTAAATTGAAATTAAAAAAAAATATATCAACAAAAATCGAATATTCAACTCAATTTCTTATATCATACTCTATACAATCTGCAGTATACGAATCATCTTACCAAAAAAGCTAAACAAACCAACAAAAAATATGCAACCAAGATTTCCCCGTGCATATAACAGATCTGATCCCTCAAAAATATCATGCCTGATCCCATTCCTAAAATATCGGTATCCTTTAGATAAACGAAAATGAAGTCGACTTTTAAATATGATCAAAAAATTAATTAGTAAATCTGAATGATTTGAAAACAAATATAAACATTTTAGTACAAAATACTGCTTTCTGTGGAAAACAACAAAACTCTCATTAAATAAAAAATTAACAACTCCCACCTTTTACTGACCCAAATAGGACTTTGGCTGTTACAGACCAAGACAAACCTGAACTTTTTGGTTAGCATTTATTCAATGTATTTTTTCCACATTTTGATATTACACCTGACCCAGAGTACATAAACACAATTAACCAAAATCTTGAAAGTTCCCTCCCTTTATCTCTACCTGCCAAACCAAACAATTCTTGATAAAAAAAAGAAAAGAAAAACTAGAAGAAGTTAAATCACAAGGCTACAAATTAATATCAAACAAAATAATAAAAAAAATTACCAAAAATGTCCCTTCTTCTAATTACTTGGATTTTTAACTCTACGCATCGACTTTCATTTTACCCATTTATTTGGAAACTACCAACAATTAATTGTAAAATACCTAATCCAAAACCAAACAAACCAAAGAACTTATTAACTTTTTACATAACAATAAGTCTATTATCAACATTGGCCTTTCGAAAAGTTATTCGAAAAAGTAAAGCTCGATAGAATACTGAATAATACCCATTATACAAACTAAAAGTATCATTCCTAACTCTAAATTTGACTTCAGAACTAGACACTCTACAGTTAATCACAAACATAGGGTAACATAACTAATATCTTCATCGATCAAAAAAGAAAACAATACTGATCTGGTGTACTTTTAGATGTATCACAAGCTTTTGACTGTGTTTGGTATAAAGGCTTGCAGTACAAACTCAAACAGTTCCTACCTACCCCTACTCTCTTTCATAATTCGAAAGTTTAGTCACAAGGTGACCTCTTCCTAGAACTCCTAATCTCCTTTCTCACCAAGCCAAATGTCCTCCACTATACTTTCAAAGGTTACAGATTCCCCTCTTCTTGAAGCTAACTATGTAGGTATTATTCTCGATAAGCCACAAAACCACATACAGGTGTTTCAACCAACATACAATTATTTTTTTTATAATTAAAAATTCAAGATATAAACATTGTTGCTTGTATATTGTATTCTTTATACTAATCAAATTATTAAATAGTTTGATTTATTTTTTGTTTTAACTTTATTTTATAATGCTATTATATCATATACATACATTTGGCCATATTCACTAGAAAAAACATTAATAATAATAATAATAATAATAGTTAAAGAACCCTGCAGAGTCAACCTTTTATAGAAAATGAATACCTAATCAATCTGGACAGTGATATTATAGTTATAGTCATACCCAATAATAGGTGACGGCTTATCAACTAAATGGATTCATATCTATAATGGTACTCTACCAGTAAGTAAACATTTTATAATCATTATCATTCCCTAATTAAGGTTTTTCATAACTTTCAACTGTTATTAAAATAATATATACAGTATAAAGGCAGTTGTTACTTGGTATTATACTTCGGTATCATATTTATATATGATAATATATTATTATGAACGCAATAGATTGTAAAGTTTTTTTAGTTTAATTTACAGTAGATCAATAGAAAATATATTAACAGCCCAGACAGTAATTTTTTGTTTAATAATATTATTATAACATTATAATCTGCTCGAATAATATTAGTATAACGTTGTTATAATACTATTATAATATTATCGTTACAAAATGCTGTCTGGGAGGAAATCCATACATTCCTTACGTGAAATCTTTTAGTAAAAAACACTATAAGACAATCATATTTTACAAAGGTGAAGTGATTACGTACTTATTGATACTGGAATAAAATAAATACTCTAGTTATAAATTATAATTATCACAAAACATTCATTACATTGTTCTATTATAATACCATGGATTCATGGAATATATAAAAAATTTAGCTTTAAGCTATAAAAACGTGTAAGATTCATATAATACATTGTGTAAAAAAAGTTACTACTAAAAATAAAAAAACTTACGTGTTTGACCTAGAAATAAAATACCCAGTAGAAATTTATAAGTATAGGTAATTATATAAGACATTTGAAATATATTGTTATGATTAAAGAGGCAAATTTAGTGGTTTGTTTGAAAAGTTTTAAAAAAAATGTAGAGAACAACTTAGAAAATTAAGAGTTTTTAGTGGAAATAAAAAAATTATTTTAATTTTATCATAGTATATTATACTTTAATATAGTTGTCCAATATTTTATTTTTAAATGGTTTTCTAATTATTTATACAATTGTATTCTTTACTTCTATGTAATATATGACTATCATAATAAGTTCACAACTTATAAAAAAATATTTTAATAGGTCCCATCCACCAGGATTAAAATTACCAACAATTATTAAGATAATGGATAATTCGGAAACATAGAACTAAAAAATCGGGTAAGTGGATGTCACTCTGCTGTACAGCAGGTTTTAAGTTGGTTACTGTAAGTTGCATATATCCATGAATACAATTTTAAAATTACAACAAAAAACTGAAATCGTTTTTCTTCGATTCTATGTAATTTAGGCTAAATTGTAATTTAAAATGACTAAAAAATAACTATTTATATATTTTTTAGATTTTTTTTTTTGTTACAGTTTCAACTATTTAAGAGAATCTGTGTCTGAAATGTCCAATCCTTAGGTATACAAAATAAAAATTTTTAATTTCAATAATGGATTATATTTGAGATTTTAATAAATTTTTTCGAAATTTAAACTATATAAGCTAAAAAAAAAAATTGGAAATATGTATTTTTAATATTTTTCAACTATCATTGTAAAATTATATATGGAGCCTTGCATTAAATTTTCAAGAATTTTGACTCCACAAATAAAATTATATTGACATTTATAGAAAATAAAACTAACAGCATACAGACAATGTTCGAAAATAGCTTTAAAAAAGTTAATATTTTTGAAAATTTTAAGGTATATGGAAAATTCCAATATAATTTGAAAATTCTATGTATCCACGGTAAATTGTTTTAGAGTTCCACCAAAAACCAAAATATTGTCGAAAACTTATCTTGTGATAAAAATTTCCGTTTTTCTTTATTTTTTTTTGTTCTTATCGCGGCTTATAATAATTACTGGGAATTTTAAATTTTGAATCCCTATGCACCAACTAGATTTAGTTTTTCATTGAACAAGAAACCGTTGAAAATCTTCACTCAGAATCTAAACAAGTATTTTAAATGGGTGTTGTTAGGTTACATTAGATCCTATTAGGTCTATTTTAAAATAAATTTCCCAAAGGTACCTATCTCGTTTAATTTGGAACTACATATATGTGTGAAACAAAGTTCATAAAAGTGTCCTATGCATCAACAAAAACAAAATACGTTAACAGACTTGACGCCAAACCTAATATAATAATACAACTTTCATTAATAAAACCCAATATTAAGAATAAACAGAATTTTCACTCATCGCATTAAAATTGAAATTTTGAAGTCCTGTTATTGTCTATTATTCAATAGTATATTGTGTGGCAAGGGCGGGAAATGGCCTTCCCGCGCGAGCCACACATACTATTTTTTGTCACGCCCCTGCGTTCATGGAAAAGGTTATGCAGGGATCTATGCAACAATTATAGACTATTCTACAAAATATGTTTAAACGTTAATGCGTCATGCAAGGAGGTTACACTATACATTTAAGATGTAACCAAAAGTTTATGTTTTGGAAGGACCGTGGTAGGTATACATTTTAGTTTCTGGTTGTGCAGGGGATACGCGCCCGGCGGCCGGCACTTTTGGGGATTTCCTCTTTTCCGCCCGCTGGACGGAAAAAGGTTGCTTTCGAAGGCTTCAACCGTGGTCGAAAACCAAACTTTCGGTGCAGGCGTGACAAAAAATATTTTTTGAATTAAATACAAAATAGGTATACATTATTATGAAATTATTATATTTTTTTGTTGGCAATTAATCCTTACATAAAATGTCGTATTAAAGTAGTGTATCAAAGTAGGGGTTCTAATTGTCGATCTGTAGTAACTTATGGTTGAAACTTGAAAGCTAAATAAACATTTTTCATTTTCCACGATAAAAATGGACATAAAAAAGGGTTCCACGCTTAAAAAAGTTTAAGAAACGCTACATTAAGAAAATGTTTGCACTTCTTAAACCATACCATTAGAGTGAAAAAAATTACCAGAATAACAATAAGTGACCAAATACAGAAAAAAATTCATAGACACAAGCTATACTGTCAGGTCTTCCTGTTACACCTTTTATATGTTGCAGTAACTGATATTATCACGAGTACGTATATATTACAGATATGTCATTAATATGTTGCTTTAACTGTTAGAGTTGCGTCAGCTCTTGTGTGGATAAAGATATGCCATATACATATATATTATATTGCTATAGCCTATAACTGATAATCTTGCGCGAACGTCACCGTTGAGCGTCCGTGGCACTTGTACGGATGACGGTACGCAATAATACTATATAGAATATGTGGCTCATAGTAGAAATAAATCACTGATAAGAAGTGGTAACTGTTAATTATAAGGGGAGAGTATTAATGAAATTAGAGAGGGTACTATTAATAATGAGGGGAACGACGACTATGATACAGTGGACTGACATCGAAACAATATCGGTCGACCACAAAATGTCAGAAGTTATCACGTGTTATGGTAGTCTCAATTTTAATCTATGGACCAGTTGATATGGTTTATCTAATCAATATTTCAAAATGCAACTACCATTCGTGCATAACAGTTAAGGTTCCAAAACAAATGGAATTTACATGACATTTGTAAGTCCAACTCTCTAACTCTCTCACTTAGACGATGCCAGTCCATTTTATCTTAGTCTATAAGCGTTATCACTGATAAAGGATTTGGATAGAGAGGGATGCCGATGGGGAAGCAGAGTCAATATGGGGTATGAGAGTTTCTCTCCCTTAAAATGTCCTTTTTATCCTACTGGTGTCAACATCTAAACTATGTATTGTTAGCGACCGAACACAGTTAAGAAAATTAAACATTTAAACAATTACACATTTTAAAATTTTATTTTCTATGATTTTCAATTGCTTGAAAAAAACTTTGAGAGAAGAAAAATATTGCTTATGTAAATTCACCAAAAACTTTTAAACAAAAATAAACTAAAAAGATCATTGAAATAAAAAACTTAAAAAATATTTCTTACTGGCCAGTGTATCTGGACAATAGTTAGTCCTGGAAGAGTCCAATTTAGGTACTTTTTTAGTGGGGGGGGGGGGGAATGGCCAATTGAACTACAGCGTTGGTTCTAATGCACACTGTATCTGGTTTGAATCCCAGCCAAGGGTGGCATCGTGCTCTGGGCAGGCAACTGTTTAGACGATGATTGCGCCATCTCCCAACCGGTTATGTCCGAAACCTACAGTTGCCAAATTAGAAATTCTGCCAAAAAGGAAAGAATTAAGCCATTCAAAAAAAAATTATAGGTTATGTTAAATCTTAACACAATTGTTATAATGCTAATAATAAATATTGCTCTACAAGGCATCTATATAAGTATATAACAAACTTTTAATATATACATCTGCGTTTTATACCAATACTTTTATTTGATACTAATTTAAAAAAGTCAAAATTCTAGAAGTTTATATATAATAATTAAGTCGTAGTTAACTGCACCGAGCATCCAGTAACACTTCAAACACTTCTACTTATTTAGATATATCTTGTGGTGAATTTCAAAAAGGCGGCAAAATGCTAGTAGCTACAAATTATAAAAGTATAAGAGGATATAAGTCGTTTACAATGCTTCAAGGTGGTTATACATGCAGAGTACTTGAATTCCGAAGAATGTGACAGTATATGGAAGATATGCTGTGAGTCTACGAATATATTCAATTTAGGTAGTGATACTCTCGCGTCCACAACTACCATACATAATGAAATTCGTACACCAGTGAATGCTACACCTATAAATGTACTTCCCTATAGACTGTTGTATGACCAAAGACAAGAGATCATATAACAAGTGGAAGAGTTGGAGACAAACAAAAGTATCCATCAATCAGTTTCTTCATGGAATGCGCCAATAATCGTCGTACAAAAAAAAGCCTGACGCGTAAGGAACACCTCATTGTTGTGTGTTCGTTGATTTTCGTCGTCTAAATCAAATTGGGAGTGGTTTTGGAGTATTGGGAGTGCAATCCCAATACCACAAATTGATGAAATATTAGATCAGCTTGATCGTTATTGGTACTATTCCACGCTAGTTCTGGATAATGGATCTCAATATGGTTAGAAAATGGCTAAAAAACTGAATTGTCAATAGATAAAGTTCACTATTTTTATGAGTTTATACAGATGCCATTTGGACTGAGTGGAGCGTCTCATATGTTTTATTATATGAAGAATTCAGTACTCATTGGAATCAATCACATTCGTTTCCCGGACATTCAACAAATCAGAACAAGCCTACCTAGTACAGCCTACCTAGGTATAATCTAGGAAGTCTAGCACTTCTACCCATATTTATTGGGATGTAAATTTAGGATATTCACTGATCATCAGCCACTGATGTGGTTATTCGACGTCAAGGATCCTGAATTTCGCCTGATGAGATTTAAGCTTAAATTGATAATTTTACAGACGTACAAGAAGTCTTGGGAGAGATTCATTGTGTATCAGGAAATCTTAAGCTAAGCTTCTTTTGTCGTGGTCGTTATCGTAACGACCGCGGCGTCTCTATCGACGTCCGCGATATTGCGACCGAGAACCAGTCTGGCCGCCGCCGGCGGCACGAACCGCCGGCACGGCCCGTGGCGGTAGTGGCGGCAGCTTTTGCCAAACCTTCGTCGTCGCAACGTCTACGTCGTTTTGTGTACTGATATACATTGTTAAATTGGTTACTAATAAATAGTTGTGTATTAAATCGACGTGTTGGCTTTAATCGTCCTACAAACCGTTCCTGACACCTACACTATCAACTAAGGAGTAGTACTAGAGTTCTGGAGAAAATATGGAAATCTAGAGAGACTAAAGCAACTGTATCCGATTGACACAGAGGTAACTTATTAAAATGTTAAAAATGTTAAAAAGTTAAATAGGTGGGATCGCGTTATACTTTAATTATGGTAATCAAAGAAATATTTTGGCAGAAGCCAACACTTCAAAATATGTATGACTCTATTTTAAATATTGAAATTTCAACGGAAAATGAAATTAGGATATAATGGTTTAGCATTGGGTAGGTACAATGTATACTGGGCTATCTTGACTGGTAAATATTGAAATAATATATAGGCACATGTTGAGTGATCAGTCTAGTGTGACTCCTAAGTATTACATATGATTTGACAATATCGCACCTGATTTCATACATCATTGGTTTTAAAGTTCGTTGGTTTTCACTATAGACCTATAAACTAATGGACAGCGCTTGCAAAGAGAAGTCAGGGGTACGATATAGAGGGAGCGAGAAAAGCTACGATTGCGATGGCTATGGACCGATATCGCGTACAAACCGCACATCGGTGGCTTTTAAAACTAACGAACTATATGTGAATAGAGGAGTGACGGGGATGATACAATGTCGAAAAAGTGAAAAACGGCGTAAAAAGCGTAACATTTTTCGAAAAACGTTTATTTTTGAAACATTTGAAAACCAATCACCCGCCGCCGCGGCGAAGGTGCGTGATTGGACGTGCTAAGGAATCGACGAGAACGGGTCAGGTGGACTGTAGAAACGGAGCGGTGTTTAATTTTTTACGCCACGGGTTCACTATAGCCGGCGTTTTCTGTTCCAATGGTACACTATACCTAGGGGGCGCCATGGTTCTCGGAATCTTCATTTTATAGTATAGGATAGCATTGAAGGCAGGGCGGAGGTGAATGCGCTGTCCTCTAGTTTATAGATCAATGGTTCTTAAAATAGCATTGAGGCTAGTGAAAACAGCACCTTCGACGCGTTATTTATCCTTGATTTTGTGTTGGACTTGCTTGTCTCAAGTGCTAATGTTATCGAATAGTTCTGCCATGTTCTTGTTCGAATGTGTTATCCCGGTGGCCTTTAGAAAGACCGTATTCATATTTGTATATACCGTTAAAATATAATAATATACAAAAGTGGATTAAAAAAAAAAATGCATATAAACTTTTTGGTTCCCAGCACATATATTTTTTTAAACAAAATTAAAATTGAACATAAATAAAATTATAAAATTACACAATATTTAAACGTACGCATCCACGCTAGAAAAACAAATAATTATAATGTTATCGTTACAATTTTATTGTAATTAATAAAATAATAATGAATAATAGTTATGATAACTCAGGATTAATTGTAAATTATCACGAAAATATCAGTAGGAAATTATATGTCCGTATCTATAGATAATTGAAATTTTACGTAATATATTTTATATTGGCAATTACTAATTATAACATAGTTTACAGTATCATATACATCATGACAAAATATTTTAACATTATTTTATGCTGTTTAATATTTATGGATGTTCAAGTTATAGATTTTTCGAATTTAGTATACAATTTATGTAGTTAGGTAAATCAAAAAAATTAAAATATAAAACATGGTTCCTCAAGACAACTGCTTCAACACTATTACATATTAAAAAAAATATTATAATACATACGTTCCTTAACTGAAAATAATAAAGTTTAATAAATTAATAACTTTGTAAATTATATTTTCCACAAATAGATAATAGTTCAGTGGCATATTTATATATTATCATATTATATAGTATAGTTATTTGTGGAAAAAAACGCATAGTAGGTAAAGCCATTTTAATTAAAACAAGATTGAAAGATATTATTGTTCTCAAGTGATCTATACCAAGAATTTAAACGAAATAATGGAAATGTATTTGCATTAGAAAGGGGGAGACAATCACATAAGTTAAATATTTATAATTATTATAAAGAAAATATATTAAGCTGTGAACGGTATTCCACAATACGCATGAGCTTGTTGGGGTGATAATAAGTCAATTTTACATTTGTATATTTAATTTAAAAAAAAAAAAAAAATTGAAAATGTTTAAAATGAAAAGATGTATATACATATTATTATGTTATCATAATTTTTTTATAATCGTTTGTATATTTGTATTAACGTCATTAAACACACTAACATTTTTAAATTATACATAGTTCCAGTCAGATTTCAATTCAAAACATTTAAAAGACGATTTCCATACAGGGGGGGGGGGATCGGTCTAAGGCGTCGGTTGCGGCGCTGCCATCGTTGGTTCGATCCTCGGCCACTGGGTGGAATTTTCTTCGGGCAAGTCAAGGTGTCCGGAGAACAAGTGCCGCCATCCCCCACCCGGGTATGGCAGATACCTACGGGTGCCCAAATCAAAAATTCTGCCACAACAAACACACACGTGTTCCTCCCCTACTAACAAAAAACCTACAAACAAAAAAACAAAAATAGCTAATGGCCTAAGTTGCCGGGCTTAAACTCAATAATAAAAAAAAAAAATGTCCATACAAAATCACATTATTATGTAGGTATACTTATACCTAATCTATATTAAATATAAATGACACGTACCTTCTGCTTCTGTAAATAATAATGTTTATATAATTAGAATTGAGTAAAATAAATTATAGGCATATACTATATAATATATATTCACATAAAATATACTTACTAATTTCGACTTAAAAAAATATATATAATAAACCAATGTTAATTAATAAAAAATTATATAGTTATTACAATATTAGATACAATATGAAAGTCGTTTATAATTGTAATCAATGTTTTGACCACTTAGGTACTCTACCTCTGTACCAATGTTTGAATTTTAATGCCCGGATATTAATTATATTGACTATGAGGATATTATAAAATACCCTTATTATCCTGTGTGCTTCGCATTTGAAGTTACTTAATTTTTGGATTATTTTCTATTCTAATATAAACATATTACAAATAACATCGATTCAGGGGCGTATTTACGGTTGCGGATCTGACGATAGATCCACCCCCATGGCCCCTAAGTACCCCTATTGTTCCTCCCCCCCCACGAATCTGTAATCTAAAATTTTCTATCGTCCACGACATAAAAAGAATGCTAAATATACCACTGCAGCCATCGGACATTTAATTTTGAACGTGAACTTTTGGAAAACAACTTCTTATACATAAAATATGACCACTTTACAAATGGATGAAATCATCAATACTATAATAATATATTCTTGACCCACACAGAATAAAACAGTACATATTTTTAATTAAATAAAATAAAAAACAAAAATATACGTACAAATTGAATCTATAAAGAAAATTAATAATAATTAACAAGTTATTAATTACAACTAGGTTTTAGGTATACAACTTAGTTCAACATTTTCAATGGAGGGACTTTTATTTTCAAATATAACAATTAATAGCTTTTTTCAAATATGATAGTAAAAGAAATTGGAAGCCAATAACATAAGTTAGACGTACAATCTGCATTGTCAGCCACTACATGTTATTTACATTATGTAGTTTGAAAAAAATTATACCTACTTGAAATAAATACTAAATATGGGATTATGATTTTACTTTCAAAAGTGGAAATTTAATATTAAAAAAAGTATAATATAGGTATAGTAATATAGTATGATAGTTTTCATTTAAAAATGATCCTATTTTTGTATAATTTAAAATGAAATATCAGTAATTGATATAATATATTATGAATAACACATTTCACATAAAGTTATAGTTTATTACGCATATTAGCAATAAAATAAAAAAAACACAACAATTACGTACTTTTTACGGCTTCTAAATAAAAAATACAAATATGTTTATACGTGGTTAATGTATATACTAATAAAATTGACTTAAAATGTATTAAACACAATATGAAAAATAAATTATAGGCATTAAAGTTACTATTATGGTTAATAAAACGTTACAAATAATATTTAATTGTCATATTTTGTCAGCATAATAATAATTTACAATAAACCTACAACTACAAATATATATTATGTTACAATTTTATTGGGATTGAGATGAATCAACTATTACAATATTATCAATTTAAATGTTAGTATAATACATATTAAGTAATTATTACTCATTAACATACTGGATCTTATCTTCTATATTATCACTCAATATAAAACATTCTAGTATTATAATTTCAAATAAGTGAACATAAGCATAATTTATTTTAATACAATATCTAGATTTGAAACAGGATACAAAACTATATCTTAGCTATGCCACTCCAAAACACTCAGTTGTACTAACGATAACATTATTTGTAACTTACTGCTTGTTAGTTGTTATAAGAAAGGGGTTGGGAGTTTTAATTTTTGATATCAATCCTATCCATTTTTTACCTATACTTCAGTCAATAATATAAATAATAAAACTCATAAATACTTACGAACTTCATTGTCTATAACAACAAATATTATAAAGTTTATTATAAATTTCTTCGTCTCTAGTAGATTTCGCATTGTTTATAACTTATTTTTTTTTTTTGTAAGTATACGTATACTTAATATATTAAGTTTTCTTTTTCTTTTGAAAATTTAGTTGGTGTTTCAATATACCTATTATTTTTACGATGGGGGTTAGTTTTTATTATGGTTGATGGTTGTGCTATCATCAGTATTTTCTGGAGTCTTAAAAATATTCTTATAATGTTATGTGCTTACTGTTTTAAATGTTGACACCTAGTCCGGTCCTACTTAATGTTCGTGGCTATCGGACCACAACTTCCGATACTTATTGGGTATGGATCACGGTTATACCTTGGTTTTAAATTGTAATAAATGAAAAGAATCGTATCGTATTATACCAAAATTAGGTACATAATATACACAAATCAGTACTAATAAGTATATATATCGGCTACTCTCAAAATTAACCAAAGAGTGTTAGTTATCTAATAATAATGTGTGTTATTACTTATTATTTATTACTAGAGCCCGGATTTGTATGTTTTTGCATATTTTTTTTCCTTTTCACTTTTTTAAATTTTTGTCAATAATCTTTACGAATCATACTAATTGGAATCCATTGCTAAATTTTCATTTTGCATATTTTTGCATATTTGACCGTAAATGCATATTTTGCTATAAATGCATATTCGTTGCATATTTCAATGAATACGCTGTCACAAAAAAATTTTGGTCAGTAGGATTTCGAAGTAGCGACACAATTCTAGGTATCTCGATTTAAAATACGTATTATATGTTACATAAATACATTAGAAATGGTCGATGCAATTCTGTCGTATTGAAAATAGCTTGCCTGCTGTAATCTAATCACTCTGTAATCTAATCACTCAGTAATCGTTTTACCGTTATTATCGATGTTATATTTAATTTTATAATATAACCTTGTACCTAAAAACTATGAAATGAACATTTAGTAACGGTTCTCGAGTCACAACCTAGCAATATTGACGTCGACATTGTTTAGTTACCGTACTGAAAAAATTATACTAATATAAAAAAAAATGCCAAAAGTTAGTAGTTCTTTTAGTTCTAAAATACGTGAGTGGATTTCCTGTGCAAACAAAAACGCAGAAGTTTTTACTTCAGATGGTAAAATAATATTTTGTAACGCATGTGGAAAACAAATAGCTTGTGAAAGAAAATCACAGTTAGATCAACATATGAAAACAGGTACTTCTTTAATTTAAACAATTAATTTAATTATATGTACGCGTAATATAAACATAGTTTTTAAAAAGATTTTTTTTCTATTATAGTGGTGCATGTGTCTGCAATTAAAAGAAAATGTCAAAAACAACAATTAATTTCGACTAGCTCCCCATCCAGTTCCAGTTTTTCGAAGATTTATGTTCGGCCATGGTTCATCCGATATACCTTTATATAAATTACAAAGCAAACCGTTTCGACATTTCTTATCAAAATATACCAATCAATCTATACCTGACGAAAGCTCATTGCGGAAAAATTATTTATCAATTTGTTATCAAAAGACAATGAACGAAATAAAAGAAAAGATTGGAAACAATTTTATTTACGTTGTAGTTGATGAGACCACTGATGCGAGGGGCTTATACATCGCTAATTTACTCGTGGGTGTCTTAAACAAGGATTATGCAGGGCGACCTTATCTTTTGGCATCCAAACAATTAAATAAAATGAATAACGAAACTATAAGTCACGGTAACCAACCTAAATGATCTCTCTTCAGATCACAATCTGGTACTTATCGAAGTACTTGGAACTCCAATAGCCTCCAACCCACCATCAGCTAAATGCCTCATCAACTGGCGCAAATACACCAACTTCCTTGCAAACAAACCAGTGGAAAAAAATCCTAGCACTGCCAATACTTCAGAAATCGACAATGCCATCGACGATTTCACATCCTCCATCTACTCTGCAATCCTATCAAGCTCTTCGACGTTGAATCCGAGACGCAGATTTGAAGCTCTGCCCTCATTCACCACCGAAGAAATCAACTCAAAAAATCGCCTTCGTCGAGAATGGCAGCTCTACAGAAACCCTGCAGTCAAACGCCGCTTAAATTCCAAAATCAAGTTTATCAGAACTATGATATCTACCCATAAACAAGATGAATGGGACATGTTTCTCGGTACCCTAAATCACAATGACGGCTCGGTTTACAAACTTAATAAAAGCTTACTACACAAACGCCCAGCCACACACCCACTAGCTGGTCCAAACCGTCTAGTATTTCTGGCAATTGAAAAGGCTGAACTTATTGCAGACTCTCTAGCGCTTCAATTCACACCCAACCCTGGGCAGCTTCTTCCTGAAGTCACAGAATATACTCAACATAACCTCTCCAAATCTCCAAGCCACAACACGTTTTCATCCCCAGGCCTAATTTCATCGCTGTTCTCAAAACTACCAAAAAACAAAGCTCCAGGTGTAGATAAGATTACAAACACCGCGCTACGACTCCTGCCGAAAAGTATAATCCTGACCCTAACTAAAATCCTAAACGGCTGCCTCAAGCTGTGCTATTTCCCAACATCCTGGAAGAGAGCCATAGTGGTCTCCATCCCCAAACCAGGCAAAGACCCTCTCAAACCAGACAGCTACAAACCAATCGCTCTACTATCGTCCATCTCCAAAATATACAAAAAAGTTGTCCTCTACGAACTTCAAAAACACCCGACAGACAGAATCAGACCGGAACAATCTGCCTTCCGGCGTGAGCACTCCACAACCCAACAACTGGTAAAATTAACAAATCACATCTCCAAGAACCTCAACAGCAACATCCATACAGCCTCAGTTTTTCTCAACGTTGAGAAAGCGTTCGACCGAGTCTGGCATGATGGTCTCATATATAAAATGTAAACTTTAAACATCCACCATGGCTCATTAAGACAATTTCATCATTCTTATCAAACCGCTCTTTCTGTGTCCGCATTGAAGACCGACTCTCCTCGCCCGAGCTGTCCTCGCATGTATTCCCCAAGGATCTTGCCTAGCACCAACACTGTACCTCATTTACACAAATGACATACCTGTCCTCTCGAGGGCTTCCGTCGCTCTTTTTGCTGACGACACAATGTTCTACACCTCCAATCACAGCCCAAACATTGCTCGTATACAACTAGAAAGACAACTACGCGCGGCATCTGATTGGTTTGAAAAATGGCGCCTTCGAATAAACGCTACCAAAACCATCGCCATCCTGTTCAGCCGTAAACGAACTAAACACCTACCTCATCTATCTATTAACAACCCTGGTCCACTCATGTCAAATATCTAGGAGTCACCATTGGCCGCACTTTAAACTTTTCCCAGCACATTCAAAATATAACCCAAAAGGCAACAAAAACTCACGGCATGCTATTCCCGATCTTAAACAAACGAAGCCCTATCCCAACGAGAAATTGGATAAACATACTCAAAATGTACATAAATCCAATACTTACGTATACAGGCACTTCCTGGGCTCCATTCATCACCAAGTCACAATGGAAGAAGATCGAAGCCGTACAGACAATTGGCTTGAGAACGATACTGGGCACTCCAAGCTACGTAACAAACAGATTCACTCTCTCCACCGCCAATCTAAAACAAATCAAGTCACAAATCCACTCCCAAGCCACCTCATTCTTTCACAAAAACTCTCTTTCAAGATTTAGGCATATATGTCAGCTTGGGCGTGAAGATCAGCCCACACCCTCTCGAACCTTCAAAAATCCAAAAACACGTCCCATAAATTGGGTTTCAGAAAACCCACCATCTTAATCACTTTAAACACAAAATCATACCTAAACCTCCACTATAGTAGTATATAGTAATACTAGTAAAGGCATAAAGCCTGGTATAGAGAAGACCCTTGGTCGCCCACTAAGCAAGCAAGCAAGCAAAATCATTCAGTGTTCCACATATTTTTAATCTAGTTATTCAACATTTTTATTATATTATTTTAATTGTAATCGATTCGCTAAATATTGACGTCGCGTCGGTTTGGCCGTTCCAAAATCATTCAGTGTTCCACACAACTATTCCATAGCAAGACCTACCCGGGCAGGCTTGTGCAGATCTTCCTTAAAAGACAACTACTCCGTAGCAAGACCCACGTGGATACGGAACATAACTCTCGTACAGTTCACTCATAATCAATTTCTCGCCGGAACAGAAACATTATAAATAACAGTAACAGAACATTAATTAATTTGAATAATGAATAAGATATTTTTTTAAACATCTTCTTTTACTTAAATTATGACTTGATGAATAAATGTCACACAGATTAAAATAACGCATCTTAATAAAAACATTTTTTTTTTTTTTCAAATAAATAATATAGACGTATACTTACTAGAAACCTCTACAAAAAAATACTATAATAATTAATAATTTATTAAATAAAACTATAAGAATGTTGATTCAAAATTTTCAATAGAGTTACTTGTAATTTTGAATTCAATAACTAATACAATTTTCAAATAATATTATGCTTGTAAATTGCAAGACACTAACATACGTTAGACTTGAAATCTACATTTTTAGTTGTTATAGGATATTTGTATTAATTGGCTTGAAAAAAAAGCATACCTATTTGAAATAAACACAAAAACAAGGGGCTAAAATTTTATTTTCACAATTAAATATTAAAATTAAATACCTAGTAAAAATAATGACAAAATTGTAATGAAACATGTATGAACGTGTATGAAAACTACATTTAAAAATTACCTATCCCGTTTTTGTATAATTCGGACAACAATTTATAATTGTAAAAACAACAGTTATTGATAAAATAAACCATGACAATTCGTATTACATAACGTTACAGTAAGTTGCTTATGACTCAAATTTGCAATACAATAAAAAAAACAAAAAAAATACGTAAAAAAACCTACCTGGTGGTACATCTAAATAAAGATATAAATAGGTTGGTGTTGTGGTAAGTTTGTATAGTCATTGGCTTAAAAATTATTAAACATTTGGAAAATATACTATAGACATTAATGTTATTACTATTAAAATTAAAATTTGATGATATCGTGTTAAATTGATGGTCATGATTAGCCCCCTACTTTGGCTGATTCACTTCAAACCACCGCCAATATTTAGCAAATTAATTGCAAATAATTGCAAATTGGTTTTTAGAATTTGCAAATCAAGTGCAAAGTCACAAATTTAAAAATAGATTTGGCGGGGGAGGGCTAAGCTAACTTCACGGAGCCCCCATTTTGTCCGATCCGTTCCAAACCAACATACTCGTATGTTACAATACAATATTATTTCAAATTTTTAATTCTATATAAAATTGTATAGGTATTTGATAAAAAATCAGTATTTATTTATTTATTTATATTAACAATATTTATATTCTATAAAAATATTTTTCTTGAATTTTTATATTAAAATTCAATGAATATAAAAATCTATTTATGTATTAAAATCTGTGTAGAGTAAAAGAATCTTAATGGAATAAAAAAGCCTAGTTAAATAGAACAAATAAAAACTATATTTGAAATAAAAAGTGTATAATATTTGATATTTTTCATCTAGTTATGGAACATTTTTATTATATTATTTTTACTGTAATCGATAAGCTAAATATTGACGTCGGTTTGTGAATCGGCTAAAGTGAGGGGGGCTAACTTCATGACGACTTTATCCTTAATGATGATTAGTGTGAGTGTGATCGTATGCGGGTACCGCGGTATCTACGCATGAGCGGCATGTGCGCACATATCAATGGCACCGACAACCAAAAATCAAAAGTGTAATTTTTTACTAAAACAAGCTTTACAGTAAAAACTTTCACGCATCATAGAATTTTTTTCTTAGAAAAAGAATAATTTTCTACAGGGCTCATTAGACTTTGATTTGTAGTTTCATTGCTTAATTCAAATATAAGTTATAACAAAATTAAGATAAGCTTGTGAAAATTGGTTATATTAAAATCGTATTATATGGTTTATAAATAAAATATTGAAAATCCAAGTCCAATGCGCCGTATAAGAAGTAGGTTCTGTTGTGCATTTATATCGGACACTTTACGACACGTTACTCCCGGAGTACAAAATAAATAATGTTCACAATAAGTTGTTTATTATGTAAGTAACAAGTAATTTAATCTAACAAGACAATAATATTATTCACTATTTATTCGTGAACGCCATATGTATTATTTTTCATATCAACTGAGTAAATAATTCGTTTACAAAATTAAATATGGCAAAGCTGCTCTATGTTTTCTAGGCACCCAGAACACAGGTTCTTAATTTTTACGCATTTTGACTTCAAAATACCACTCAAGTCTAAAAATGTTCAAATAAATTTGCTAATTATTTTACATTAGATATTTATATACAAAATAATAGGCAGAAACATGGTTAAATGTATAATTATCATAATATTATACTTATATCAATATAATTATATGCTTTATATATGTGATACACTGATACAACACACTTTTAAGATTTATTATTTCATGCCGAAGAAAAAAATTCAAGTGATATGCCTGTCAATTAAGTAACCACCTAAAATTTAGTTTGAATAAAAATTATATTAGATTATATATAAATACCTATATATATAGGACATACTAAATAGTTTTTCATAATATTTACAAAAATACAAAACTTAAACTAATTTAGACGGTTCAGTTATCTATTTATTGTCATTTGGGTATGGTGTTCATGCAGAAATATGCATGTTGAGATATAGGTTAGGTTACCTATGGAAAACGTTTGAGATATACAAAATAAAATAAAACGCTCATCAACCCAGAAAAAATTGAAATAAACCTGCACTTTTCTAGTTCTTATATTATATATCTTAGAAAAATAATACAATATAAAAAATAAAAATGTACCTAATATAATAATATTAATAATAATATTTTAATAATATTTTTTAAGCAATAAAATTCTATGATATTAAGAATTATAATTAAAATCAATTAGTATTAAAAATGTTAATCTGTACAGCCAAATTCCTTCAATTTTATCTGGCTTTTTGGTCAAACAGGTCAAATATATTACACATTAGAAAAAAAATAATAGAAGAGACTAAGATTATTAAAGCAGGGCATAAATTATAAACAATAAAGGGAGATAGAATCATCATTGTGCCACTTCATTACATTTATCTAAACTTATAACTATAGATAATCGTATAAGTTTCAACTTTTTTGTAAGAAATACACAGAAAAATATTCTGTTCAAAAAATACGACATACTGCAATGTTGATAAAAAGTTGTTGGTTCAGAAACTACACATAATATATGAAACAATAATTCGCCATTCGACGTAAACTCAGGATATAGGTCAAATTATGGTTTTTATATTTGATCACCTGAATAAAAAAACCTAATATGAAAATTTAATATGGCTCTACGGTCTATATTTTCGAGTTTTCCACTCTGTTCAATCAACTTAATTAAATTAATATATAAATAATAATAGAATAATGTAATACTATTTTACAAAAAAAAAAAAAAAATATTTAAATAATATGTAATCGGATTACCTGATCATGATTTTGAATTTTGATCCAAAGTTATGAAAACAAGCTGTTTAACAATTGACGCAGTCGTGACCAAAATTTGCAAAACAATAAGAACACTTGAATTTGTTTTGTCTTTTCCAATAAATTAATTAATGATAAATAATATTTGGATACGGTTCGTTATCGTGCATGATCATTCATCGTATTATGTAAGAATAAATTTAAGCAATGTAGTTACTTATTTTCATTTAAATACGTACATGATAATTTATCTAAATAGAAACACATGTGAATTTTTGATTTTTTTGATATTATCAAACCGTTCTTATTCAATGTTTCCAAGATTTCTAAAATTTAGTACAGGTATACTCGTCAATTATACATTTCATTACATACAACAAATATGAAATTAGTATTCTATTACCTAGTGCATAGTTTTTATTTATTGTTACCTAGACGTTTTTATACATAGATTTAGAACACCTTGTTTCCCCGTTGTTTCCGTCCGTTAGTTACTATAGTGTCTAGTAGATACATATCGACGATTGTTTGAGTTAAGATTGTACAACAGTTCTATTCAAAGTTAATATTTTACACTAGCAAGTGTTAAAAAACTATCAATATAATATGAGAATTTAATATAGATTCATAGGTACTAACCAACATTAAAATGCAATGGTACCAAAATATAAAAGTTACCAACTAATTGTATTGCGTTTTATTAAAATACGTTTTAAAATCGGGAATTCAGCACGCTGGCAGAATGAGCTTTGATAATTTTTGTTTTATCTACGAAGTAGAAGTCTTATGAATTTCTAAAATGAACTAATTTTCGAATTTTGTAAAAACGTTACTTATAAGTCATACCTAACTCTGCACAGGTTCCCAAATATAATTATATAATGGTAATTACGAATGAAATTCTATCAAATACATATTTTAAAAAGTTAAAAAGGAGATACATTTTTTAATGTATAGATTTTGAAAAAAATGAATTTATATTTACGTAGGTATGTGTAATAATAACGCGTTGCTGTGCTCATAGTATTGGGGAGCATATAATAATATATAATTACTTTATAAAAAGTATATAGGTCAGCTGGATTGCGGTACTGTAGAGAAAGAAAAAAAACAGAAAAATACCGTGCAACCACAACATTTTTCTTTCCATATTTCTTCCCGCTAATTACGATCTCGCATAGTCGTATGTACAACACTGATAATATTTTGGAGTTGTTGAACTTGAGATAATATTCTTGATCATGGCCACGTGAGTATAGGTAACAAACGTCCGAACGATATTTACCATTAATAATTTAATATAATGACAGTTCATCATATTTTATATACCTATAGGTACATTATACATATTATGCGATATTTGCGTGAGTACTAGTGCTAGTACTAGTACTAGTGCAAACAAAATTTGTTGTACCTACTCTGCGACGGAGAAAAAACAAAGACGATTTCGACGTCTGCCTGACGCAGGAATGAGCACAGAGTAGGTACCCTCATAATAGTATACCTTATACCGGGTAGTAAGCGACGAGTGATATAATTATTACCGGTGGCAACGATCGTTTATCGTTCAATTAAACGGTACATGGCTGCAGTGTTAACCATCTATATGCAAGCTATAAAACAATAAAATATAACGAAAAATAACGAAAAATAAACCGTTTGTGTGTGTGTGTTCAAATGTATATACTTTTATTCGTCGTCATTCCGCTGTTCAACTATTTATTTTTTTTCACTATATTTATTATAGATCCCGTGTTCGGGGCAGAATATAGAACGCAGTAAAATCTCGATTATTCGAACCTTCGAAGGAATAAAAAAAAAGTGCATATGGTGCAAGTACGCGCAATTGAAGTAAAACTTCTTTACAGAGGGTACGGATAAAAAATTTTCACGATACACACGTTTTTATGGTTTATTATACATTTATATTTATAAAAAAAAACTGGTTTCTCCGACCGGAATCGAATCTGCCACTGGGGTTCGAGAAAGGGGTTAGATAAAAATTCGAGCTACGAAGGTTATCGGGTTATTGAGATTCGAGCTATTGCGACTCAACTGTAATAATATATTATTATACTATTCGTTTTGATATTTCTATAATATATTGTACCTACCTATGTAAAATTGCAAACTGAGCGATGAAAATGATAACTGTGCAACGTATTCTAATAGTCAATACCATTCACGACCAGACACGTCGGCTCGGTATAATACTCAAAATGTCAAACCTTTACGTCATTCTGAAAAAATTGACATAAACTGTAATAATAACTAAATACAATATTTATGGCCATAAAAAATGTTAAGACGACGTCACACACTCACACCCGCATGTGTTGTTTCCGTCTTACACACGTACGACATAGACAAAACGCGTTTATGCAATCTGAGTAGAATTACTAGATCTCACTCAATTTTGGTTCTAGAGTAAAAATACCTGTTATAAAATTGAATTGTGACAATATTTCTAAGGACAAGTCTTTGTGTTATTTTTAAAAATTTAAATTTTGAAAAGTTAGTAAGGTACATTAAAAATGTTGACATTTTTTCTATTTTTAAACGACATAATGAACGTTATATTGGGTATAATGGAAAACACAACGACCTACTCTCATAATTAATGTCACAATTCAATTTTATATAATTTTTATAACAGGTATTTTTA
>NC_042494.1:146853890-146917183 GCF_005508785.2 Acyrthosiphon pisum
TGGGGAGATCTATCCCCCCCCAATATCCCCCCCCGTTATTACGCCCCTGGTACATATATAAATGTTTAGATTATTTGTAATAATTTTATAACATATTGTACAGTTTATTGTTTCCATACAATAATTGATTTTTAATCATTTTAAAAATGAATCCGAATAGAGGCACATTTTATTACTTTTGTTTAATATGTTTATTTAATGACCAATAGAAGGCCACCAAATTAATTTGATAAACATTTTATTGTGTCCACCAAATTATACCATAAAATGTACTGTATTATTAATCGTAACAACGATTCATTTGAAAATATACAGTGGTATTTTAAAGTCGATCGAACATAGTGGATAATTGAAATTGTTGAGTCGAAGAAGCGAAGAGCCGTGTTAAATTTTCATACTAATTATTTAATCAGGTGATAAAAAAAAAAACAAACAGTGCTCACACGTGTTTAGTGCTGCGCGACGTATGCCGTATGGTGAATTATTTTTTCATACATATCTACGTTGTAACTGAATCAACAACTTATTATGAACATTGCATATTGTATTTTTTTAAGCATAATATTGTTTGGTGTATTTCACACAAAAAAGTTTAATTTTTATAACGATTATAGTTATTTTTTTTTAAATTTTAGATAATGAAGTTGCACACTGCTAGTTCTATATACATGTATTATTTATATTATATACAATGCTTAAATGATTCAAGTCCCTTACTTTAATTTTTTTTTAATGTATAATATATTATTTATTTTTTTTTTTTTAGTCACAATTCTTGAATAATTATTATTAAATTTAAACTGGCAAGTATAAAATATTTACTTTGAATAGATCTGTTATGAAATCTTCAGTTAAACAATCGTTACTATTTGTTAGTAAAACAACGGGGAATTAAGGTGTATAAACTGCTGTAACCAAGTTAAAATCTATGTACTAATTAAAACCTAATTATGCTTACATGTTCGTTATATGCAGTATAACATTGACAAGTAGATCCTAAATCTTAGACATTTTAGAACCATTAAATATGAACGGTTTGATAAAAACTAAGAGTATCTACATTTTACACTATACATACAGATACATCGGTCCATGTATGTGTCTTGTTTCTACTGAATATAGCTGACATAAGAATGTCGATGTCAATCTGGTATTAGATACCAGGAGACGAGGATTAAACTGTAGGTAACTTTTTAATACGTGTAAAAAATAAACAAGTTTTAAAGACCGCAATTATTTATTGAGTAGGTTATTTATTGACTATACATTTTTTTAAATTTTTTATTTAAAAGACAGAATCGTAATTTACTACACTTTTGGTGATGAATAATAAAGGACGGTGTGTACTGAAATATGAAACGTACTCACGGGTTTCAAGAACTATGACCAATATACAATAAAGCACGAGACCACTTTTTCCACTTTTTTGGTTAATGTGTTTTTACCGTAATATTAATCTTATAGGTAATTAGAATAACAAACAATACAAAAAAGATTTGGGTAAGTGGATGTCGCTCTGCTGTAGAGTAGGTTAAACGTGGGTCACTGGATAATGGATAGTATTAAATTTGAATTCAATGATATAGTATCACTGTATAAGAAAAACGATTCTGAGCGGAGACGGTATGTCAATCTAGGTATAAGATATATTATATTGTAATTATCTATGGTATTAAAAAAAAATTGACCAATAATAGGTAGGTATCTATAATAAATTCCAAATTAATCATATCACAATATCCATTAGGTATGTACTTATAACGCGTTATACATCAACAACAAATCGTAGTACTATCATAGATATATAAAAGTATACTTTAGAAGTTTCAAGTATCCACGAATAATATTATACAATCACAACAAAATAACTAAAATAGTTATCCTAGGCTTTTTAATATGTAATTTCGTCCAAATTTGAATATAAAATGACTATAAAAATAAACTGTGCTTATGTATTTTTAGATTTTTTTGGTAACAGAATTAACTACTTACGTAGAATCTTTTTTTAAATTTTCAATTCTTAGATATAAAAGTTGAACATTTCATAAATTTTAAACTACAAAATAATTATTCAAATTTAAATTTGATAAATTTTGTCAAAATTATATCTTTAAATCCTTATAAAAAAAAAATTGTGCTTATGTATTTTTAATATTTTTCAACTGCTATTGTAACAATATATCAGGAGCTTTTCTATTAATTTTTTACACTTTTTGGCCCAACAGATAAAACTTTATTGATATTTATAGAAAAGAAAACTAAAAATATTGAAAAATGACAATGTCCGTAAGCAGCTCAAAAAGAGTCAAGTTATTTTCAAATTTGTATCGTATATAGAAAATACTAATATGTATAAACATTCAGTGACATTTTCAAGTATCTACAGTCATTTGTTTTTTAATTACAACAAAATAAGAAAATCGTTACGTGAGAAATCGAGTGAATATCAAATTTTGTAAAAATATGAATTTCAAACGCTCATAAAAATTTAAAATTACTTTCTTCTAGACATTTTTTTTTTTTAAAAAGGTAGACAAACATATGAGGAATCTTGTATTACATTTTAAAGTCTTAAATCCAAACAGAACATTTTTCATGAATTTCTAACTCAAAATAATATGCAAATTTTCGTCATTTTTACATATTTTGTCGATATTTGAACTTTAGATGCTTAAAAAAAAAATTGTGACTATGGGGACCTTTGAAACAATATAATATGAACTTTCTATTAAATTTTCAAGCTTTTTTAACCAACAAATAATATTTTATTGATATTCATAGAAAAAAAAAAAAAATATAGAAATTGAAAATGTCCGTAAATAGCTCAAAATAAATCAAAATATTTGAAAAATATTATGGTGTATAGAGAATGCTGATATAAACATTCAGTCAAAGTTTCATGTACCCACGGTAATTTTTATAAGAGTTGCACCAAAAACCAAAATTGATATTTTCAAAAACAGATTTTGTGTAAAAATTCTCGTTTTTCCTTAATTTTTCTTTTGTTTTTCACGGCGCTTTTGAAAACTACTGGAAAATGTTCACTTTTGACCCCCAAAAGTACCAACTAGATTCACTTTCCTATCAGAAAAGATACTGTTGAAGAAAATCCAAGCAATTTTACTATCCTAAAAGGTGATGACAGACACAAAAAAAAAAAAAAAAAAATATAAAAAAAAAGAAAAACATCATTGTAAAATCAATACATTCATCGTTCCACTCAAAATCTAAAAGGGACAATATTAACCAATATTAGTTATATTTATATTATAATTTATAATGAGTTATTTTTATCATTAATACATTTATTATACAAGGGACTATACCTAATGTTACCAGATCATACGCCACCGCGATTCCGATAACGTTCGTATAATCGCTAATTTCCGGGAACCGGTCCCCACCGGTCGACACATTATTATTACTATTATAGCATCACATTTTCAAGCTATCTTGGCATGCATTAGAAATGCAAAAATTGTGCTCACCGGCAAATAGAGAATAGTATTATTCACTTGTTATGTTATATTAGGTGTTACTAAATAAACAACTTATTGTGAACATTATTTATTTTGTACTGAGGGAGTGGGATTGAGAACACTTCGCTTATAAAATAATTCGAGAATTAATATTTTGTTTCATTTATTGTTCAAAGCTTGCATAGTTTTCTATTATTTTCTTATATTAAATCAAAATGATTTTTTTTAAGCAATATTTATTAACGCTTACATACATAGTAATTTCATTATGGTTTATGCCTGCTGCAGCTACTGGACTAGAAGACATATTCAAGCCGTTCTGTATAGGTAATATTTTCGATAACTAAACAAAATAATTAACTTAGAATAGTTATGAATTATGATATACACAATTTTATACTCGCACAAAAAATATTGTTCGAGTATAAAACCTGGATACTAAAGAAATCATATAAAAATAAATTCTTAATGCTAGAAAAAGTACATAACGTGGAACGTTTAGTAAGATTTAGTTTCCCATGATTGGATCATAAGAAATTTGTAAACCAATTCAACTATTTAATTTTTATGGTACATATTCAAGCATTTTTTTATATAATTTTGTTTTAATTATTTTAAAATTAATTAGGTTTTCTACCTTTATGTATTGAAGTAAATGGTAAGGTTATTGTAATTATCAAATAATTAGTACATGTTTTTTTTCAAAAAAGTATATTAAAAATAATTACTTATAAGCATTCAAGTATATCCCCTGATGATTTTAATGATAAGTTTTAAATCAACGAATAATACAAGTTGATTAATACGGAAAGGACCTAGTCGAATAATTAAATGCAAAAATCGATCAATTGAGCAACTCTGTGAAAAAGGTAAATTTTAAAGATAATTCCAATAACAGAGAAAATAGCAATGGAAGATGTAGGTTCTGCGATAGAGGCTTTAGAGATGACTCGCGGAATAAGAAGAGAAAACTCGAAGAAGAAGAAAAAGAAGAAGAAGAAAGAGAAAATGATTAAGTATAAAAAGAGGATTGGTTGTTGTTGCTCTGCTGTACAGTAGGTTACAAGTGGGTCAATGTATAATGGATTGTGTCAAACTTGAATTCAATGATGTAAATATGTAATATCATTATTGTATACGAAAAACGATTCTGAGCGGAGACGCTTTGTCAGTCTGGATATTTTATATAATTATAATTTATTATAGCCTGTAAGTTGAATTAATATTATAAATTACTACAAAATAACTAAAATTGTTACTTTATTTTTATTAGATTCTGAGCGGAACGAGGAAGCTATTGGTTTTAGAATGGTGCTTATATTTTTTATCCTGTATACAAAATGTCCACCAGAAGGAGTGATTCAATTTCAACATATAGTACCTTGTCTTTTAGAAAATTGAATCAAAATGGTACTTTAAAGAGGTAATTTTTAGATTTTACCAATAACTATTTTATGCCACAAGAAAAACTACCGACAAATTACGAAAACTCGTTAAAAATGTGATTTTAATTTATATAACGATTTGTATATCATCATAGCAACGAATAAAAAATAATAATATAATATTAATAAGTCTCCGCTTAGAATAATTTAACTTATGCAATGATATTAGGTATATCATTGAATTCAAGTGAAATACAATTAATTGTACATTGACCCACTTGTAACCTACTGTACAGCAAAACTACATCTACTTACCCGTGTTTCTATGATGATAAACAAATCCTTGTAAATTAAAATCAAATTTCCGTAATTTGTCAGTGGTTTTTATCGTGGCATTAAATAACTATTGATAAAATCGAAAAATGACCTTCTTAAAGTACCATCTTGATCAAATTTTCTAAAAGATAAGATTCTAAATGTTGAAATCGAAGCGCTTCTTCTGGTATACATTTTGTATACAGGATAAAATAAAATAATAATAAACACCATTGTAAAACCACTAGATCCCTCACTCCACGCAGAATCTAAAATTAAAAGTCTTACCTATGTATAATAATGTGTATTAAGAATATTTGATGTTTATGACCACCATCGCAATTGACAACTCCAAATCAATATTTAATTGACGTAGATTTCAATTTGAAATTTCCATTTAACTTGTCGTTTTTATAAATTATTATAGTTATTAGGAAAGTATCTTAAAAAGTAGTTAAATATGTGATGTTTATTAAGATTTAGTTACCAAGGATTGAACCATAAGAGTTAACATTATTCAATAAGAACGATTTAATTGATCAATGTTTTCTGGTGCCTAATCAAGCGTAGTTTTATATTATTTTGTTTTAATAAATTTTAAACTTAATAGAATGTATAGTAAAAGATGGAATGATTGCAGCTATAAGTAAGATTATTGTAATTAACAAATAATTAATTTTATTAGATATATAATTTTTTTTTAAAACTATATTAGACATAATTAGAACTTATAACAATTGAGTTTTATGATCTTAAGCACATTTTTAGTTAATATTAAAGTAATTTTCAAAATAAAAAAAAAACCTAATAATATGTACAAAAAAAAAAAAAAATAAGAAGCTTTTATACAATAATATTAGGTTTACTAGAAACGAACCCATTTATTACAAGATATATATTATTTGTTTTTATAGACAAATATAACCGTAAGTATTTATAAGTATTTATATACTTATGTATTTGTCTAATCGTAGAAAGTAAAAAATGGACATGAATTGTATTAAAAGTTGAAACTCTGAACTTCCTTATACCTAGTTATAAGTTACAAACAATGTAAAGATAGCATTGGTTAATTGTATTATAAAATTGTTACAAAATCTTAAGATTGTTTCGTCAGAAATTCGAACTTGGAACTGATTGTTTTGGCGTGACATTGCTAAGATAATATGGTTTATAGTATTTTGTTTCAAATCTAGTTATTGTATTAAAATAAATTGTGTTTATGTTCACAAATTACAATACTAGAATTTTCTAAATTGAGTGATTAGATAGATGATGGAAACCATAATGTTAATTAATAAAAATTATTAAATATTTATTTTACTAAGAGTTGATCATGTACCAATTTTAATAGTTTATTGCATCCCAATAAAATCATAATCATGTATATTAATTGTAGTAGTTGTATAATATTGTAAATGATTATTATGTTAACAACTAAATATTATTTGTAACGTATAATTGATGATAATTAGGTGATTGTGATGTGATTTTAATGAGATGTTGTAAATAAAAATAAAAATAACACCGACGTTTTTTATGAGAGTGGACTGTACTTCAATTTTGTATAATAATGAACGTTACAAGAATATTACATATGTGTCGTACGCTCGTACTGTTTGTACGTTTTACTTAATATAACCATGGTTTTACAAAGTGATAATAAAATGATAATAATGATTTGTGATTACAGATTTTCGAAACATGATGTTTAATAATTTTTAACCTAATTAATATAAAAACTAAAAGCATAAACCTATTTGTATTTATTATTTAGAAACTTTAAAAAGTAGGTAATTTTTTTATTGCATGGGATGTTGCGTAATAATACTTTAAACTATAACTTTATGTGATACGTTACTCATAGTAGATTATATAAATTAATGTTATTTTCACAATAATAATTCTTCATCCAAATCAAACAAAAATAGGTTACTTTTTAAATTAAAACCATCAAACACATTGTACTTTTGTCATTAATTTTACTACTTAACTTCCAATTGTAATAATAAAATCGAAGCCCTTTGTTTTGTATTATTTTCAAGTATGCTGTTTTTCTAATTATACATAATCCAAATAACTTATACGGACTAAAAATGCAGATTGTTCGTCTAACTTGTGTTAATGATTTACAATTTTTTTTTAATATAACATTTGAAAAAAAGCTATTAGTTATTCAATTGTAAAAATGTCTCTCTGGTGAAAATATTGAATCAAATTTTATATAGGTACCTATTATTAATAACTTTGATTCTTTAATTATTATTTAAATTTTTTGTAGTAAAAATAAGTGCGTATATTTTTATTTTTATTTTATTTTGTTAAAAATGTAAAATGTATTATTTTATTCTGTGTCCATGTCCTGTGTTTTATTCTGTGTTTAATGTCCATTTGTAGATACAAATGGACATTAGATATCAGAAACATTACAGTACTATATAGCCCTACCTCTCTTCCCTAGCCATTGAACCATGAACTTTATATTGTGTAAAATATTGTATTACTAATAACTTTGGTATATTATATATTTTTTGCAGTTGATATTGGTGAGTATAACTCAAGTTTAATGCCATATTTATACTTCCTTTCTCCTGGAATGACCGGATAACGAATCAAAAATTGTTGTGTATGTAATTATATCCAGTTTCAAAGTGATGTTTGTTCAAAAACTGTTCTTAAATAGTTAAATTTGATGACTAACTTACTATTCAACCCAATTTCCACCTAGCCTAGCTTTTAATGATATTACATTACAGCCATACTATATTAATTTAAAAGATTGTCTTCAGACACGTTATATTATAACAATTACTTGATTTATTCAATCTCTGTCAGTCCACGATATTGTGAAGGTTGAAATTTAAAACTAGTCCATAAAAAATAAAAATTTTCGTGTATTCGACTACAAGAAAAATATACAAAATATGGTTGTGTTTTCGTTATGGCTAGTTCTGGTGGTATAAAACGTAAAGTGATATCGATTTCAGAACTATAGAATATTTTTTAAAAACGACGAAGGCTGAGAAAAAAATAAAGTGATGTCGTTAATAAACTGGAGGTACACTTCAAGAACTTTATTGAAAATAGACATGACAGAACAAAGCAGATCGACGAAGAGTTGAAAAATATTTTATTTGAGTTGTTTTTTAACTGTTAAGAAGCTTGCAGTTTAAATTATCCAATAAATTGAGGTATGATTATAGAAAAGGTTATATAGATTGCAGCACGTCTCGATAATCCCGACTTAACTGGATTAAATTATCTTAACAATAATAATAAATTCGATATTTTAATTACTTATTTTATTTTTTAATTCCCACATAAAACACTTTCCCGCTTAAAACACTCTAGAGATCTTGTCCCCTGAATAGCGTCTTAAGCGAATTTTACTGTAGTAGGGTTATATCCCAACAAAAACACTAGAAATAAATAATGACGTGCTATAAGATAGAATATTATTAAAGTAATAACTTTTTTTAAATTACTTACGTAAATTTACTATGGTACTTACAGTCGAGTACGCGACAAAAATACGTTGAATTGTAATAATATGTGTCGGATATTCAACTAACCCAAAACCACCCACGGTCTGAGGGGAACACTCATACCGTGACCTACGAGCCGTACCGCGTGTTGGCCCTAGGTCTAAATCGGTGGAACTCGTAGGTTTTAAACACGCATTAGCAATTGAATGCCAAAGATTTATTTAAAAGAGGGGAAAAGAAAAAAAATATAATACTAATTAACAAAATAAGGATGAGTTTAAGGGTAATCAGGTGATTGTATTTTACGTGTGGTTATAACAAAAAAAAAATAATATATTAATGATCATAAGTTAAATAATAGATTTCAATTTATAATGTAGCACATGGCTAGTGCACACCGAAATAAATAGAGTAGAATAATTTGTTGGCACATGGCAATGAGTACAACATGGGAATGTATGGCAAGTATAATGACAGAATATTGGATACTAGAAAAAATACATAGCTTGTCGCAAGACATAATATGTTCCTTTTTTTTAAATAATAATAATGAGAACCATCCTGAGACGCATGTCTTTGTAGTTCTTTTTAAATAATAATAATCTCGGCCCACGGGAGAAGGCAAACCACATTGCTCGTGGCTGGTCTCGCAGGGTTACCGGGTTTGCGAAAACCATCTTTTTACTAATTAATATTTGCCCGAAGGCGAGGAGCTTGCGACAGCCAGAAAAAGGTTTGTATTACCAGAGAATAGAGAAAATAAGGAAAACTCGTCTTGCGACGCCTCTTACTAAGTACTCGGAAATGGACAAAGGGGAAACTAATACATTACAATATAACATGTGACAAAGACCGTTGTCTTGAGACGGAGATGTTGACGAAGATAGATGTGTGGCTGATAGGTTGAGTCTGCCCATCTTCGGGCCCACAAGTTTAGTCTAGCCCATCATGGCGGTGGTTGACATTGGTTCGCAATTGTCCGACAGAAAACAGGTAAAGATGACACTTTACTAAGCGGCCACGAGGTTTGCGTATGGCGTGTTGTGCAATGTGCAGTACGGCGGAGATGACGAGTCTTGACACAGCAAAACGTCTAGGTGGTCAGCGGTCGGAAAAAAGAGTGTCCAGTCATCCTGAGTCCAGAGTTGCCGGTGGTGACAGTGTTGGGCCGGAGCTGTGCTTCGTCTTTGTCCTTGTAGTGGGGGCAGGACAGTGTGGGCATTCGTACAATAATAAGTTTTTTTGGAGTAAAAAAGCACTGCGATGTGTGCACCGATGGTCGTGACCATAGAACAATATAGAAGCGAAACTCGATCAGCTGATTGGGGTCTTGTTTACTTATGATCTGAAGTCTAAACCTCCGAAAAACATGGAAACGTTTACCGCGCCAATATGATGTTAAACCCAAAGTCACCCATATTATGTAAACGTTTACCGGAACTTAGGCGGGATACGCTACGCGGGATCGGCTTGTTTACCATTCCCTATTTCACGTATGCCACGCCCCCCTGGATACCGTGTTCAAGGCCACAATCACCCGATTCGGCCAATTCACGGAGTTTCATACCCCTGGTCGCGAAAGAAGCGCTGGATGGCGACGGACGGCGGACAGCCACCGCGGTGAACACTGCTGCAGGTGGGGTCGGGGGACGGGTGTTACATAACATGGCAATGATTATCGTATGTTCGTATTAACGCGCACTACCTTCGAATATATAATTATAATTTTAACACATATTTCTTAGCTTTTGTTCATATTATTTTTTTTTTTTTTTGTAAAAACTGTGCGTTAACTAAAAAGTCTTTAATCTTAATTTCAATAAAAAAATAACAAATAATATTTAAAAGTTTGATAGAACATACGTCAATGGAACGTACAAGAGAACTATTACAAAATCAAATGGTTTGTCATTATGGCGGTTCCACCTTATTTATGGAATGTACATAATGCTACAAAGAAAAATACAGGTAGAACAAATAATATTAGTGAAGGTTTCAATAATAAATTTAAAAGTTTGATGAGAACTCAGCATCCAAATATTTGGATGTTCATTGAAGCACTCCAGAGATCAAATTCACTAGCAAATATTAAATTATTAAATATTCAACCAATTACAGTTTTTACAAAAAAAAAAAATAATTAAATATAAAAAAAAAACTAAAAAATATGTGTATATTAAATAATAATTTTAATTTTAAATTATAATTTTATATTCGAAGGTAAATAATATTAAAAATAAAAAAAAAAACGGGGAGACATTGTCCGCATCCAAAAATTTATCGGGGGAAATGTCCTACTACGCCGAAAACAGCCGGGGGGGGGGGAAATGTCCGGATACCAATTCAGTGACGTTACATATGATATCGTAATTGAAATTGTATGTGTGTTCGAGAATGACGTGGTGGAGGCAAACGTCAAACTCCATGGCTGCACCATAGATATAATAAAAAAAAAAATAATAACTATGGCGACATGCTCGTAAAACATCGGTAACAATATCGTATTATGTAGTGTTCGGTGGTGTCCGCCAATCGTGGTGTCCGATAGTGCATATAGCGGGCCGCGGGGAATATTATCTAATAATATGTCGAAAATACAATACAATAAATTCGAGTTAAATTTGTTATAACTCTGTTGATGTTGCTCAAAATCATTTTAAAAATAAAGCGTGCACAATTACGTAAAATTTCCAGTTGGATGATTGTATTTTCAAAATTCATTATTTATCTACAAAATTTGCTTTGCTTTCTCTAGAATTTTTTCATGAATCATGTTGCATCCTGTTATTATCCTCGGTTAGTTTTCACGAGTGTTTTGCCTATAACATGTGCATTTTATGACTTTTTTATATTTATACTTGGCGCTACCTTGCCGGATCATTGGATTATAATATATGTATTGTTATGAAAAATGCTGATATGCAAGAAGTGGGATTACTTTCAACATTACTTTGAACCACATACGATATATTATTATAACATTTATTTATCGAAAATATTATGCGCTATTGCACTATAATACAGTTATTAATTTATTACACTTAATTATTTACAGTACAAGGTGGTACGTATTATTATAATTTTTTTAATGTAATAGGTAGGTAAATAATAAAGGTATTTTACAAGTTTTGTATCTTTTAAATGATTAGATTCTGACCAGACATTTACCGCCATTTTAATATAAGTCTGATTTTGATTAAGTTTATACAAATTTTAACTGTAATAGGTAGTAATAGTAGGTAATAAGTAGGATAAAAAGGAAAGTTCCAACACCTCATCCTCTCATCTTCTCAGCATAGTCACATCGCAGCTCACCCTAGCAAGAACACGGCCGTATTTGCCAGAACAACTGACCATCGAATTTTCGCAACCACCTATTCCACCACCTAGAGCTAAGGTTTGCAATATCATGATCTCTAAAAAAGAGTCAAGTAGGTTTATACCTTTATCATTGCGAGCTAATAGTTTTTTCTTTTATATTTGACCCAAGTCCACAGTATTGATAACATAAAATGTAAAATTATTAGGAAATAATGTATTTTTATAACATTATTAGTTTTATATAATATAATAACATGCAAGTGAAACTCGATTAGTATTTTTTTTATAAGCGTGTTGATATGCCCACTGCCTTTATTTTTGTTGCTTCTATGAGCGAGTAATAGTGTGTAGGTATTGGTTGATTTATTAGTATCGTACAGTTATTTATAAAAAAAAAAAAACGAAGTTACACAAGAAATAAAAATAACAGTTGATCGTGGATCCACGAATCCGCTTGCATCAGATCAAAAACATAGATATCCAGCGCGTCTACCTAATTTTATACGTGCACTTATCTTGGGTCCATCTGGCTGCAGAAAAACGAATTTAATTTTCAAATATAAACAGAAGAAGATTTCACAACGTACATATATTTAAAAAAAAATTGGTTCAACCTAAAAATACAATGCTTAGTGGTATATAATCAGACATTGATGGAATACAATTATTCATGTTCTACAAAAACGAAAATGTTATAGCATCCAAAGAAGTTTTACCAAACTCTGTGTTTATTTTGGAAAACATTATTTCTGAAAACCAAAAGATTACAAGAACCTACTTTTCCAGAGCTATGCATAATTTAATAGATGTTTGATACCTGGCTCTCAGTTGTTCAAAAACACCAAAAGAACTTTTGCGTGATAACGCTAATATTATTATTTTATTTTAACAAGACGGAACTAATTTAAACCATTTACACAATAATTGTTCTGAAAATGTGTCATATTCAAAGTTTAAATAATTTTTTACATCGTGTTGACGTCTGAAGAAATTCGATTTTATTGTAGGTAAGAAACAACGACTGTGAACGCGATAACGGTCGATATCGTTACGGATTTGACAAATTCGTTGATATATAAAGTGTTTTTTTTATAAAAATAGGTCATTCACAGATAATGATATTATGGTTGAATTTGTGAAGTACTCCAAAGAAAATATTAAACCCAAGTATGTAGCATTAAAACACGGAAGTCCAATTATTGAACCATTGAACAAAATAAAACATTTTAATCCAACGACATTTCCAGCTCCATCCACAGAACTTAGAAGATACAATGAAATCCAAGATTCTTAATATTTTGAAACAAACAACACAGATGATTCGCTAGCTTTTAAAATAAACGACTGGTCTTCCGAAATAGGAGAAAAGTCTGGGTAAAAATTTGGGTAAAAAAGAAATTAATCTTGTCGACTGTATACGTTGACTGTTGAAGACACTTAATTCCCGCTAACACAAGAACTTGGTAACTTAATATTTTCAAAACCTCTGAAATTATACACCAGAAATGATTTAAAAAATATAAATCTATAATAACTCAAACATCGACTTATCTAACAGCAAACGGAAAAAAATAAAAGGCAGAAATAAATACATATAATTTTAGGTTATATAAGTATATAACCTAAAATTTGTTTCTATCTAGTAGTGGGGTTTTATCTATGAAATTACAAAAATATAGTTGAACATACTGGAACAATCCTAATGAACTAGTTTATATATTGCGGTTACTATTAGCGTGAAAAGCAACTGGTAATACAAGCATTTTGAATGAATTACTATCGATTTTTGAAGAATTGCGTAAAGCCATGTCCTATACTCTTATTTACTCTAAATTTCTGAACATGAAATCGCGATTGAACTTGGTCGAAATGATAGCGTAATCCTAAAGAAAAAATAAGGGATACAAGTATACCTATAATTATGCTATGAGTTATAGGCTGTTTTACAAAGTTTTCTTGGCCAATATTATAAAAATCCAAAACTGATACAGAAGTTTCAAATGCAATGTCTAATATACTGCTTAAATGCCCACCAAAACTATTAAAGCTCGACAATGGTAAAGAATTTTACAGTTCTTCATCCCACGTGTTGACGGAAAAGCATAGCCTACACAAATATTCAACGTTTAGCATAATCAAAACATCTATTATAAGCACTTTTTCTGTCCTAAAAGGTGATGACAGACACAAAAAAAAAAAAATAAAAAAAATAAAAAAAACACACATCATTGTAAAATCAATACATTCATCGTTACACTCAGAATCTAAAATGTAGAATGTATGGGAATGTCTTTCTAAAGAAAGATCGTTTAACTAGCTGGTATAGATCACTTCAAAACAATGTTATCTTTGTATCTTGTTTTTATAAGAAAGGCTACACCTACTATATATTATTGTCCACAAAATATCTATTTTAGTTGCATGTACATTGTACATGGTTATTAATTTATTAAACTTTATTATTTACAGCACAATCAGGTATGTATTGTTTATTTAACAAGTTCCATGTATTTAAAATGTTTAGATTCTGACCAGACTTATGAAATAATTATGAAATGTTTGTGATCTTTATAAGTTCATACAAATATGAATATTTAAACGGTTTTAAAAAAATGATGACTACCTATTTTTGAAACCTTTTAAGAGGTACTTATCAATCTAAGGCGTTCAATATAGGCCATTTTCATGGCACCAAAAACAGGTTTTATAAATTTGCGCGTAGTAAGTGTTTGTGATCATTAGTGCATGAGTGCTTGTGTATAAAATAAATAGTTAAGCGCTCACGCACGAACACGTACAAGTCGATAACGCAGCAATCTACCAAATAATCACAAATATGTATTTTAGTTAAACTTAATTTCGTATTTCCAATAATATAGGTTACTGAGTGACATTATAATGTGAACATTTATTATACAAATTTAATAGAATAAGTTTTTCTAGGTCTGTATATGAGTAAATGTTCTATATTTTATTTTAAATATCCAATATTTAGTTATAAAACTTGTGATATTTTACTTTTTGAATTTGAATTATTTAGTTAAGTAACTAAAATATAGAAAATTGATTTTTATACAGGCATAGACAAACTTATCTTCTATAATATTGATAATAGGTGTTTTAATTTCAAACCACTCAATAAACCATATTATTGTAAATACACCCATTCATTTCCATGCGATTTTTTTATACTACTCATACCTTTTTACCGATAATTATGTGGCCCAAAGGTTTCTTTTTCGGATGAGTTAAGACACTTTTATCAAAAACATTCATGTTGGGTCATTATTTAAAGAATTAAACTTTTAAATTTTTTATTGTTAAATTAATCTTTAATTAGTTACTAAATATTTTGTTTGATATATAACGTTTGTTATTTAATAGATATTTAAATAAACCATTTTTAATATCAACTTTAGTGTCACAGACAAAGGTTGTTTCTATGTGGTGAAATTAAATAGAAATATGTCAATAATTAAAAAGTATAGTTTACAAAAGGATAAGTGATAATACAGTTTGAAGTCTTAAATTGCCTTCATAAATAGTATTACATTTTTAAATAACATATTTTACTTTCAAGCCTACGCATTTCTTTATACTTGAATAACTTAAAAGTTCATAAAATGCATATTATTCTATACATTAACTAATACATATTTGCTAAACATTAGTGATGTTGTATCAGTTTATATCATGCTGTGATGATTGATGTATATTGATTAAAATAAACCAATTATAACAGTATTGTATTAATATTTGACTGGATATTTGTTTCCTCTTGGACATGGACTAAATATTTTTGACAAATAATATGCAGGTTATTAAAATATAAAATTTTAATTATTATTTACCAGCGGGCAAAGACGGTAAGAAACATTTTTTAGTATTGTATTTCATTAATCTATGAATAAAAGTTTCTTGGCAAATTTACATACCTAAGTACTATTTTTTTTTTCTCAAAATTATTGTCTATTTTATTTGATATCATAGAAAATACAATTTTTAATTTGTGAACACTCTTTAGAGTTTAGACATTATATAAGCTATAAATTATGGGCGGGTGGGACTTTTCTCAAATATAAAGTAATTAGGTAAGTGTTTACATGTAATTATATTTTCCCGGCTTGGTATTTTATTGCGATTCCGATAAAGTTTTCAGTGTGGTTTGAAACATTTTCCTAATCTTATCTAACCTTATCTATTTAAAATGTTTTTTTGAACTCTATTTTTCTGTAATATGTTTTAATTATTCATAATTATTGGAACCTTTGAGCATGGTGAATGATGTCTAAAACTATTATAACTTATTTTTTTATGAGTCGGGAAGTTATTAGGTATGATAGTTTTATTTTACAAAGTAGCAAAAAATAGTTTAATAATTAGTTAGATTGTTTTTATATTTCTACCAAAAACTATTCAATTTCAAAGTTGGTGTATTACTGAACTTTTAGTAAATTTATTGAGAACTTTTCAAGCTAATCACAAGATTTGATCTTTAATCATAATAATATATTACAAATGTTTTATAAATGTTCTTATAAATTACTAATCATAGTTCTAGATAAAAATGGTAAGTTCTTTTTATTTTTAATAATTATTTTATACTATATTTGAAGAATCTTACATGCGGTGTTGTTATGATGAAAATGTTTATGTTATCAACGAATCCATGATCTTATAATATTAATTACTAATATTTTATCATATTAATAACTAGAGTTTTTTTTCCTCCAGAATCCAATGGTACGTAATCACTTTTATTTTGTAAGAGTCGTATAGTCCTTATTCTTATAAAGTTTTCCATTAAGGGACATATGGATTGACGGTATTTTTTGTACTTATTAACTGAGAATCAAACTAGAACTTTACAATAAATTTCACTCATAATATACTATGTTTAAATATCGTTATTCACTGTATATGAATGATGTACCAAACTAATGAATTCACCACGTTTAACAATACAGAATTAAAATAAAGTTTACAGTTATAAATTGTTTCATAATCAGTATATCGAGCTCAACGTTTGCATTATGTTGACAACCCTGGTTGTAGGTACATTTTGGAAGTTTTTTGTGCATAGCCTTTTAACGTAACTAATAACAGGTAGAGTTGCAAGTACACGTTTTAGTCTTAAGCTTATTACACACTAGAGCCTAGTCAAACAAGCATCATAGCTAATATAATTCATTTGATTTCTTAATTTATTCTTAATAAAGTTCATATTTTAAAACGTTTGCTCACAAATGTATGTAGATCCAAAAATGGTCAAAATTCCGAAAGTGACCATTTTTAATTGGCTGAAATTTTCGGGAATACTGTTCCATACGTCAATATAACTTGCTCTTCTTTTTTACATTTAGCAAGTTCTGTCCATTTATAGTTCGCAGCTAAAACTCCTTTTTCCCTTTCCAGATTTTCAATACCCATTTTCAAATTCTCAAATTTTTAAGACCAAAGATCTTTGGTTTTTAGTTCTATTAATTGCAATGAAAATAATCTTTTGTCGACAGATGGAAACGATGGAAAATGAATTTGACCAGTCTCCGCTGTGAGTGGCGATGTCAAGAACTTTATCGTGGATTTATATTTTCGAAAATAGCTAAACGAGTTTTTCATGGATTGAATGGCTGATTTAAAATACTCCAAATCAATAATTCAACCTGTGCTTTGCGTGTACTCTTTCAATAATTCAAAATGATCAAGATTTCCGCTGTCAATATCTTCTGAAAAAAACTAAAGTTACTGTTCGAAAGAAAGAACAGTTTCCAGTAGCGTTTGTGCTGTATTTCCCTTACCTCGAAGCTTTTTATTTAAGTGATTTAGAGATAAAGTCAAATCTACAGCAAAATACAATTTTTGTAGCCACATATCGCACAATTCGGGATAGTTGATGCCTTTATTCGTTAAAAATCTTTTATGGATTCGAAACAATCTGTAAAGCGCTTCAAAACAGCCTCTCTCGATTACTAAAGAATCGTGTTTAGATAAAATTGTGAATAAGGCGGTTCCAGTCGGATTTTTCTGTCTTTTTCTAACACACGCACAACATAGGATTATAGACAAGTTCTATTGACAACAGACCAATTAATCTAGTGAAGCGATAAGAATTCTGAAAACAAATTTGAATTCAGCATAAAGTCTTCAATAGAATCGACGGGCTACTTTTTGGAATTTATTTTTAGTTTTTTTTTTTAATGATTAATTAAAAAATTCGACATTTTTGAAAATGTAATTAATCATTAAAAAAAAAAAATGTGTATACCTACAATGTAGCTCCATTTTTCAACACCTCAATCATGTCGTTAGTTGATTCTTTTCCTTCATCGTAATTGTGAGTGTCTACACCTCGACATCACCTCGAACCAGGATTACTGCGGAACATCAACCCGTCGTGTCCCGCGTCAAGGGGGTTATTTTATTGTTTAAAATATAATTGGATTATTGGTGTACGCGCGATGCATGAGATTATTTTTATCGATAAACTTCTCGGAACAATTCTTATTGTAGACCTTCGGACAAAAAAGATAGGTTGCAGGTAGCTGGAAACCCGTGGGCCGCAGTATTACGTAATTGCAACGTAACAGGCCATTATTTATAATAATTGATAACTCCTTTGTTTATTAAGTTAGAGAATCGATCAAATGCCATAAACCTTCTCCGCAATGAGCTCTTCAATTAAAAAAAAAAAAATCATAACGATCAGTAGTTTCCGAGAACATATCACTCAAAGGTTTTCATTTTCACATTTAAATATATAGATACACAATAAAACTAATATTGTGCGACAGCCGATAAGATTAATAATTAATAACAACGAAAACATTCCCGACCTATGTTAAAGATAAGATATTGATTTATTTTTACCTGAAAATCGTTATTAAGAAATTCAGAATTATTATCACTATAATTTAGTATTGTGTGCAGCTGCTATATTTTCGGTTGGCAATACCCTCGCTGTTTCGTTTCCTTTATTTTCTCTCTATCGCTCGATTCTCTCTTCTTTAGGGGTTTTCATTATGTACTTTATCCTTCTCATAAGACTATTTCTTGATTTAAGTCTGAATGTATTTTCTTGTGTTTCATGCATTATGTGTTGGGTATCATCGGTAATTTTAGTACGTTCCCGGTCAGCTTGTATGGATCGTTAGATTTTGGGTGGAGCTATACCGAATATAGTATTTGTTTATTGATGTATTTTTTAGACAGTGATTAAACGACATGTCTTATTCAAATCTGTATCAATCTTTTTTGCGTGTGTAGACCAACCCCCCTCGGGACTTTTGAAATCTCTGATTGAAACGTAGAGTGCTAAAGCCGTAACTCTTAATGCATGAAGCTTGGCACCCCAAACGGATTTATTTATGCAATAATCCATTTCTTATATTTATTTTCTTATTCATTTTTTAACAGTGTACTTTGTATGTTAGTGTCCTATCTAGGATTACGTCAAGATATTTAGGATTTAGATTATTGGCTAATTCAACACCTTTCCAAGTTACATAAGGTTTACGGTTTGCTTCCTTGTTTCTGAGATGGAAAGCACAGACTTCTCTTTTTGTACGGTTAGGTCGTTGGGAGTTTATTTCAAAATATTCGTCCATCTTGGCGATTGTACACGGTAATTTTTTTTTCAACAGTCTCGAAGTCTTTGTCTTGCGCACAGCAATTGCCATGTCATCTGCGTATATAAAATGTTTGACATTTTTATCGTTTGAAATTGGCTGATCATTCGTAGGTATATATTATGTTGAAGAGAGCTGGTACAAGTACATCACCTTGTGGAGACCATTTTTTGAGTTTTTCCATTAACTATTTTTCCCATCTAGAGTAACAAAGTAGAACCACGATTACTAAGACGTAGAAGCTCAATTATTTATACGAAATTATAGTCATACGCGGTTTCATATAGTTTGGTTACCATAATATTATGGTTCACAGTATCATAAGCTGCCGATAAATCTACGAATGCCACGCCCGTAACTTGTTTGCTTTCGAAGCCGTTTTCAATAATTACAAATAGTATTGTAATAAACAAAATAGTACATAATATGTATTATTATTTTTTATTAGGTGATTTGTGTTTTTTTAAGTCTAACACATTTATAAATAGTAACTTTATATAGGTAGATACATATGAAACTTCAGCCATTAATAAATAAATAACTTATTTTTTTTTTAATTTTAGATAACATAGGTACGTATTTATTTATTATTTTTTTTAAATTTTTGTTTAGTTTTGTAATTAAATATATGTGATTATTGTGTCACATTCACACAACTCATGTAATGATGATGATCACATTTTTTACATACTTGCTGAGTAACATTATAGATATGAATCCGTTTAGTTAACAAGCCATATTTGTTATTTTATCGTTTTGATCCCAGTAACTGTAAATGTATTAATTATTTAGATATCAAATATTACAGTTCAATAAAAAATAATAAGTTTCCAAATTATAAATATGATTTCCTATTGATATTTTTAATTCATCATAATTTATAAGTTATAACTAATACTGGTTATTTTATTTTATAGATTATAATATAATAATAACATTAACATTATAATAATTTATTTTTCTAGAGTGGTTAAGTACGTAAATAACATTATGTAATCTAATAATTTAATTTGTGTGAAATTTTAAATTTGTATTAACAAAACGCATGTGCTTGGAACCAAAATATGTAAATCTTAGTGATGATCAAAACAAGACCAAGACCAAGACTTTCAAAATCTTGGTCTTGGTCTTGGTCTTGGTCTTGGGTATACACTTTAATATTGGTCTTGGTCTTAGTCTTGCAGACTCAGTCTTGGTCTTGGTCTTGCGCAGGACTCTTACAAGACTCTTGCTATTTTCACAAAATATATAAAAAAAAACTTAAATACCTGTTATAGCTGTGGTGTAGGTTTTTTGCTATGATCTCTAAGATGAAACTTAGTCCAATATATTACATAGTATATTCATAAATCAAACATTAACATAAAACAAGCCAAACAATTTAATTTTTATTATACTCGTTTAAAACTTTGCATTTCAAATTATGTTTATATTATATTACTTGTATGAATCAATTTACCAGCATAATTAACTTTCTAAGTTCCTATTGTATTTATAATAAATATCAATAGGTGTATCATTACTAATTGCTAATTACTAGTTATAGACCAATATAATGTTTATAGAAAAAAAATTGTTGTTTTTTTAATGTTCACTTTAACAAATAATAATATTTAAAAAAACCTGTATGGTTTGTTCCAAATATTAAATTGAATAATAATCATATTCGTTTTAATAATAATATTTATTATTTATAATTAAACTTTTATTCTTCTTTTATTCACCAGTGAATTTATCTATTTTGGGAAAATAAAATAATTTTTCAGTAATTGTTAATTAGTATGAAACAACTATGTTATTTTGTAATGTTAATTCTCATTATATTTTGAATCTTTATTTCAATAAATGAATAGGTACTGATAAAATTACATAACAGTACAAATAAATTCTTATTATTTTCGTTATAAATTATTAGTTAGTGGAATCTAGATAGGTATGTACACAAATGTGTTTTCGGAGAAAAAAAAAATTGCAAGACTGCAAGAGTCTTGCAGTGATGGTCTTGTTTTGGTCTTGGTCTTGCAGCTTCGGTATTGGTTTGGTCTTGTTTTTGCAAGCCTAATCTTGGTCTTGGTCTTGGTCTTGCAGCAAGAGTCTTGGCAAAACCAATTTTGATCATCACTAGTAAATCTATTTTTTTTTATTCCTCTTTTTATAATATAAAGTATATAAAGTAATGTATTATGTATACTATATGTACAATAGAGCCTACCATGGTTCATAAAACTAACGTACGAATAAAAATGAGGTAGAACCAGGGGCGTATTTAGGTAGGGGCTATGGGTCCCATTGCCCAGAGCGGCAAATTTTTATTTTTATTTAACAAATTATTCGTTTGTCGTCACACATGTAGGTATTTTGAAAGATTTACTATTTTATTTATAATATTTTTTCACTCTTAACTGGTACAATAATGTTGTTTAAATGTCTAATTATACCTTCCTTGTTGAATGTAACATTACAATTTTAAATTAGTATATATTTATTATATATATTATATGCAGTATATTAGTAAATACATTTACTGTTGAGGGGGGCGGCAAATATGTGTTGCCCCTATCCTGAAATTCCTAAATACGCCACTGGGTAGAACTATTCGATATCATAGACACTCGAGACAAGCGAGTATGATACAAAAGCAAGGATAAACGAATTTTCAAAGGTGCTATTTTCACTTGCCTCAGTGTTTTTTTTTCCTTTATTATTAAAATACACAATCTGTACCTCGTTGGTACAACAAGAGTATTAGCTAAAATATATAAAATAACATGAATAGCTTGATAAAAGCAGCCACCCAGTGATGACACTTATAAATTGAGGTTTGGCTCAGTGTGAACATGAAAACCGACAAACGTCAAAAACCAATAACGCATACAATCAGGAGTGATTCAGGTTTTGTAAAATCAAGTGAAAATCCTAAGAGTCGCACTAGACTGATTACTCAATGTGTGCCTACATATTATATTTTCAACATTTATCATTCAAGAGAACTCAGACTACATTATTGTACCCAATGCTACATGAACAAATTCCTATTTGATTATCCGTTTAAATTTCAATATTTAAATAAACACAATACTAATTCTTTTATATGATGCTGCTGCAGCCTGAGGTCACCTAATATTACCAAGCAATTGTAGGAAAATAACACAACCATAACAAGTAACACCAAATCTCTCAGCCATTCATTCGAAACGTCACCGTCTAGAAATAAAAATAATTGTAAATATTAGATTTAATTAATGGTAAAATCTTAAGTAAAAGTATTGTTATAGAACACAGATACCGGGGATAAAAGTTGATTGCACATATACCATGCAGAGTATTAATTTTTGTTATAGAATTATAACAGTCGTGTTAATATTTGAGGAAACCTTTACTGATCCCTTCCTGGACCTTAAATTTAATATTTATTGACAAATAATGAGTTTACTAATTACATTTTTTTTATTTGTATAACTATTTTCCAGATGGATTGATTGGTAAGAAATATTATACTCGCTATAACACTTTATAGTTTATTTTTGTTTGAAAGTTTCTTAGTGAATTTACAATGTTTTTTTCTCTCAAAATTCATAGTAAATAATAGAACAATCTTTAGAGTTTAGGCGTTATAGAAATTATATATTATGGGCTAGTGTGCCTTTTTCCGAATGTTTAGTAATTATGTTAGCTACACTTTATGTAGCTATAATTATATTTTTTCCTGCATTTGTTATCCATAGCGATTATGATAATATTTTTTTCAGTGTGGTTCAATAATTTCAACCTCAAACCATAATTATTTGGTCTCTACGTTGATCAGTCAGTAACTCATTCAAGACACGTTCGATTATATCATATTATAGCAATCCCATCTGGCGATTATCTCGTGAGACACGCTTGTGATTATGCTAGTAGTATATTTTCACGTAGTTAATCCATCTGCTATGAATTGCAATTTGCAGACCCCACAAGGTACTTACGTAACTACGATTGTTTTAATAACACGTTATTTATGACGTGCATGTGTATTGTGAATGTTCCCGGGACTGCAGCCAAAATATAGCTTTAGAAGAATATTTTTTTATAAAAAGTGTTTTTACTATGATAGTAGTTATATACGACAAAGTAGTAAAGAATATATTATAAATAATTAATAAGTCGTGTAATAATAAACCATGAAATAGCTATAGTACGTATTATGATGAAATTTAGATTGGTTTTTATTTCTACCTATAAAACTCTTAATTTTCAAAGTAGATGTCCTGCCAGATTTTCTGTACATTTATTAAGAACTTTTCAAACAAGCCACTGAATTTTACTTTTTAATCTTAACAATATTATATTGCAATTTTTTTATTATTATACTTATAATTTATTTATTACTGGGTAATTTATTTCTAGCTAAAATACGCAAGTCATCTTTTATGTTTAATAATTATTTTATTTTATACTATAATATATTAGATGAATCTTACATGTTTATAATATTATTCATGAATTCATGATCTTATAGAAGAAAAATATTATAAATATTTTACAATATTAATAATTAAAGTTTTCATTCTATTCCAGATTCTAAAGGTACGTAATCAATTTCATATTGTAAAATATGATTGTTTTGTAGTATTTATGATTCTAAATTATTCCATTAAGGAACGTCTGGATTTATATTTATTAAACTATAATTTTCCAATATATTTCACTCATAATTTTATAATATTTAAATCTCTATACCAAAATACAATACCAAGTAAAATCTACTAAGGTATTTTTTACAGTAACTTATGAATAACCTCATATTAAATTGAAAAAAATGATTCAACATTCACAGAAAATGCCTGACTCCCATCGGTAGATTGTTGTGAAGTTCTTTGTAATAGTATATTTTGTTAAGAGGGCTATAATTCCGTCTTCCCTCTAATTCTTGATTGTGAAATGTAAGGTATTATATTATTTATTAAATATTATGTTCATTATTTTATTTTTAGTATAATTACCGTACGTCATATTGTATTTATTTATTATTTAAATTTGTTTAAATTTGTAATTCAATTTATGTAATTTACGTCTCTTAACTCGTGTAGTGTTAATCATCATAATATGTTAAATTTGATGATTACCATTAAAGCTATGAATCCGTTAAGTTAACAAACCGTCACCCATAATTGGTTATGCGTCAAGACCGGATTTATATTCTCTTAAAATACCCAAAATATTATGCTAACCTTCAAATATTCAAACATTTTAAAAAATATGCTAAAATATACAATAATATGGAAAAATAATCAATAAACATCATTATACGCTTTAACATGCATTTTAAAAATTTTTATAATTCACTGATTTTTAAATTAGTTCATTTTAAAAATGACACGTAAATATGTAAGTAATTACAAAACTTAACTAAAGTGTAAAACAAAATTTGGATATTTCAATATTTGATAACGTATACGTTGATCTTATCAGTAAGAAAACCACTGCCAGCATTGCAGGTTAACCAACATGTTTAGGGAACGGCACGGTAACTTAATATGATAAAGCGCTATAACACTGCAAGGTTTAAAGATAGCCTTGAGAACACTGAGTGTTTTATTTTTATCAAAATGATAAAAAATTAAATAAATTGTAAATGTTCAAAAACAATTTTGCTGGGTACCGTAATATTAAAATTAAAAAAAAATTTTTTTCTCATTATTTACGAAATATTTTAAAATATGCTAAATGGGTTAAATATTCTCTAAACCACGAATTATTCTCAAATATGCAAAAAAAACTTTTTTCTACGCATTCAGAATTGAACGAATAGTTCACGATACCACATTTTTTATTCTCATAGGACTGCATAGACCCAGTAGCGATATGTGTAAAAACGTATAAATCTGCAGATGGTCTTTAGTTATGACTATTACCAGATAGACCTATACATCGTCTATAAAATATTGACTCTGCAGGGTTCTTAAGCTATACATATCAATAATTTTATACTTTAATATTTTAGATGAATCTTATATGCTTATATTATCTATGAATACATGATCTTACATTCTTTCTTACATTAAACAATTTTATGAATATTTTTTATAATATTAATAACTATAGTTATTCTTTTATTCCAGAACTACCACGTACGTAATTACTTGAATTTCTTAAAATCTGATCGTCTTATAGTGTTTATTCCTAAACATTTTCCAGTAATTAGGATTGTATGGATTTTCAGCGATATTTTTTCTATTTATTAACAGTTAATTAAACTACAACTTTCCAATCTAATGCACTCATAATACAATTATATTATGTTTAAATATTGCTATACCGAAATATAATATCAAGTAATAACTTCTTATATGTATAATTTTTTTTTTAAATTACTGCAGTAACTTACGAATAACCTTCTATTAATTTTAAAAAATATATCAACATTCATTCAAAGCCTTGACTCCCTTCGGTAGATCATTATGAAATTCTTTGTAATGATATATTATTTTTTAGAGGGAAAATAATTAGGTCATCCCTATATAATTCTTAGTTTGTAAAATGTCATACAAGATATAATATTATTTATTATATACTTATTATATTTTTTATTTTACATCTAGAAAAAAGAAGTACGTGTATATTGTATTTATTTATTGTTTTAATTTGTTTAATTTTGTAATTAAATTTGTGATCTGGGTCTCATAACTCATAAGTGATGATGATCATAAAATATTTACTCACATAATTGGGTATGACTATTGCTATCATTATCCAAATAGACCTATACCTATACATCTTCATACACTGTTGATTCTGCAGAGTTCTTAAACTAGAAAAATCAATCAACTTAAATTTCAAAACAAAACTAATAATGATAGTTCCATAATATCACATTAAATTCAAATTATTATTATTATTATTATTTTTTTTTTTTTTAGTTGAAGTTACTGGCAGTATGTATATTTTATAATATCATGTATAATTTAATTTACACTATAAAATTAAATTAAAACTAAAAATTAATTAAAAATTGTGGAATAATAAATTTTACTAAAGCATAATTTTATTATTATTATAAAATTATTAAAAGGCACTTTATGTGTATGTTTGTGCGCGTTGAGCCGCAGCCAAGTCTATCACACTCGTGTATCTGACATTTGATACTTAGGAAATTATATACCCAACTACCCAAGCCCCAAGGATGTGCCACTCGAAGCCTAGTTTTTAAGATTGGCTTCCACAGGGATTTGTTAGCTCACGAAGTTTATGATATTACTCAGCAAGATATTATAGATGGAAATGGGAAGATTTATGGTGGTACACAAATATTTTACACTCGGGCGAAGCTGTGTAGTTCAGCTAGTATAATATAATTTTCATATTATTTATTGATTAGACACTTCAAGCTAAATCATAGAACATAATATAACATCATGTCACGCCATGTAAAATCAACCTTAAGTCAGCATATTTACAGAATGGTAAAATGTACATTATTCAATATAAATTAGGTATAAAAAAAATGAATAGATCTATGCATTATATAAAATGCTGTATAGTGAATATACTAACCATTAATAACAATTCGTTAGTTTGCAAGAAATGGCGAACCACTCACCCACATCCCACCTGGATGTTGATGTTCGGTCTATTAGTACGAGGTCTATGGTTACAGCTGCCTTTTCTAGAAAAATAATAAAATGTTATCATCAGGTACAATATTCATAACATTGGTATAGCATTATGATAACAATTAACAGTTAAAAAAAAGTACTGTACGAAGGCACACGATCATTAAATATAACTTATAAGACACGGTGTACCTAAGTGTGAACACTCCTAATATTATATATCATACGCATATTTACACAGTATGCGGTATTTATACACGGTATACAATATACGGTATACTGTAAATGTGTATAACATCATCGCCCATAATATATTATAATATTTACGCACGCGGTAGCAGTACCTACCTATACATATTACCTATATATTAATATTATGTCTAACTCGGGAGAATCTATCTGCCTTCTTGCTTATAGATATTATACAGATTTTGTCATAAAAACAGGCTTCATCACTGGGACCGGAAAGCCACTTCAGTAACGCTTTTTGGTCGCAATGGCTGAGCCCACGAATCTTATACTTACGCTAACGCATCTAAAAAAATGTTCATATTTTTTTTAATTGAAATTTTATTGATACGTTATTACTAAAAAAAACTATACGTACCTACGTATTTTTTTTATCTGATGAAAAATGTGTTGAATTTTTTGAATATTTGACATTTTTAACCGTTCATGTTACTTATACTTATATGATACAATTGTGACAAAACCAATAGGAAACTGTTATAATTTAGTGTATTTTTACAGATTTTGTAACAGCATTTAATGATTATAAGTCAAAGAGCCGTATGTATAAATAATGTATATATATTAATGTTTTAGGATTTTTATATATTTTATTTGTTTTTCAATTTATTTTTATTACGTTTTTCTGTCCCTGTAAAAAACATTGGTTAAATTTATCAGTCAAAAAGTTTTAAAAAATATTTTTAGTTTAAAGTAGAAGAAAATAATTCTATTATTTGCATGGTAAAAATAATTACGATTAACTGGGTTTGTGTTGAATAATTTTTTGCCTGGCTTATGGGCTAAACATTTCTCGGTATAAGCGTATACAAATCCAGTTATAATAAGTCTGTGAAAAAACGTTCTAAAGAAAACACTCAACAAATCTAATCCTAATGTATTTCGCAGAAATACCGGAAAATCAAAAAACTGTTGATGGTTTTTGTTCAGTATTTACTACAAACGATAATTACAAAGCGTTTATTACCAAAGTCTTCACTATACATGATTATGATTAAATATTTTGTTTAATTATTTTAAGATAAATATAAATTAAAGTGTATAATATTACCTATATTACATAATATTATTATATAACATGATTATAATTATAAATACAAACTAGGCACTATAATAAATGCATACTAAAATAAAGCAATGTTTTCGGCAAAAATTAATTCAACATATTATATTAAGTATGCCATATATTACTAATAGTAGTACCTATATCTACCTATTATAAATTACTAATAAATTATATAATATTTATCTTAATTTTTTTTTTTTATGGCTTTACGAGCCGTTTGGACTCTAGGCACCGCCAAAACTACTTCTTTCTAATGATCTCTATCATAATATTATGCCTATTCCCAGTCCACTCCAATTTATTCTATTAATTCCTTGATATTTTGACACTGCCCTTCCATCTTTCTGCTGTTTTCCTCTTGGTATCTTTCACCTCACCATGTAATATGTCATTGCTCCTTTCAAAATACTTCAACCATACATCCCTCTGATGCATGAATAATTTTTTATTTTATTGAGCTTGAGCCCGGCAACTTAAACCATTAGCTATTTTGTTTGTTTGTAAGTTGTTAGTAGGGGAGGAACGGTTAAAAACACGTTTTTATATGTGTGACAAGGATTCGTTGCTAAAAGTTCCGGGTGGTCACCCATTCGGGAACTAGCAAAGTCGGCCGTTACGTACACTCAGTGCGTTTCCGTAGTTGAGTGTACGCACTGTGCCACACCAAGTCACCATGTATAATTGTATATGTCTCTTTTAATATAAATAATATGTATATTGTATATATATATATTAAAATATATACTGTATAATATAGGCTAGTCTGGCTCAGCTCTGTTTCGATTTTTCGATCCACTACAGACAACAGTGATTTGATCAAAGACGAGGAACATTCTAAAGTCGACACCTTACTGTACAATGTATAGTAAAACGGTTACCTATACTATCTAACTTTAAAAAAATGTTTTCTAAATTTGACAATAAACAATATTCCAGGAACCTATTGTTCCTGTTAATTTATTATTATTATTATTAAGCAGCTAATTACAGAATCGAACTCACAGCAAGAAATACATACAAAATTATTTATCACATGAAGATTGTAAAGTACAAAATTATTCGGGTGTTTTGAAAATTATTCGGGTTATACAGGTTTTGGATATTTGATTTTTTGAGGGTTTTTACGGGTGTTAATATTCCCCCTTAATTAGGGTGCAAGGCCCTGATTTTTATATAAAATAAGGAAGGATATTAACTTATAAATTATAAATATGTGTATACAGTATAATTTAATTTATTGTCTTAAAAAAAATAAAAACTGTATATAGTTATCTGTTATTTTATCTAAATAAATTTTCAACGCATTATCTGTTATCTTATCTAGATAATTTTAAAGTTACATTTACACAACACACACATTATGCATACTGTTTGACTATGTGTAAATATGGCCTGTGATTGCCGATTGATTCCGTGTTGCCGCGTGAAAATCACATTTCTGCCCGTTGTTCAACATGAATCTTGTACATGTATTGTTGTTGTAACAGTGTATACTAGCTTGTGGTTGTTCTGGATTTTGTTTTCCTGTTTGCTGTTAACACGACCCGTTATATTTGTGTGTTGGTGCATGTTCCGTAACATCGTTCTGAATTCCTAGTTTCTAGGCGTATTTTTTAAAAAAAGGCAATAAACTATAATTCAATGCACAAATTAAAAATAATTTAGTAACCATTGTATTTTGTTACCAATCATTTAATAGTGGCTACTATGAATCTATATTAAATGCTCAAAATATTTTGATTGTTTTATTTTAATACTGGCCAATATAAAATATTTAATTTGATATTTGGTTAGAACTTTTGTAAAATCTTAACTCAAACAATTGTGATTGTATGCTAGTAACTAACGGACGGACACAACGGGGAAATAAGGTGTTCTAAACTTATCTTTAAAAACCTATAACAAAATTAAAAAACCTATGTACTATAATTAAATCCTAATAAATCATCCTTATAAACTCATTATATGTAATGTAATGTATGATTAGTAAGTAGACATTATATTATGTTAGACAAAGCAACAAGCAGGTTTTCGTGTTCTGATTTCCTGATCTCTGCCATCGAATCGGTCATATCCTGATCATCAAACTTGCTCTGAACTCTTTTTAGTGCCAGCGCGAGGAGATCCCCGGAGGAGTATTATTTTATTTCTATCTTAATTATTTTATTTATTTTACTACTATCTTATTTATTTATTTTATTATTATCTTATTTATTTTATTATTTAAACTATATTTTCCATACTGTATTATATATTATTTAAACCTCATCTTGCGATGATAAATTTCTTATTATTATAAAAAACATGATGTACTGTCTTACGACATTTTCCAAAAAAAAAAAATTACACCTGTCATGTGCTGAAAAATAAAGACATTATTATTATTTCATCTTACGCTGAACACAAAAATATTATATTCAAATTGTATTCTCTGTCATTATAAAAAATATTACTTTATTACTAACTGCATGTGAAATACATCGCGTTAATTACATACAAAACAAAACTTTTTTCATTTAATGATAAACGTTACCTTTTCTTTCATTAGGTATATTATAATGTTTATGAACCTGTAAAAAGCCTACGTGTTCTACTGACGTGTCTCTCGAGACAACTCCCGGTGCGGGTCATAAGTCACAACGTAAATGTTCCCTTTATGAGGTTGGTGATCAATAAGCCCCTAAAAAAGCTGAAACATCACACAGCTTCTCCTGAAAAAAATGTATATGACTGGTACTACTACCACTTCAATGTCAATTGCAACGTATTATCATTGATTATAAATACTATAGATTGCTCACTGGCCGGTTTTTCGGTGTCACGAAATATTTACTCCCGGTAGATGGCAGGGTGACGTGACTACTAGCGATTACAACGTTATCCGACATTACTAACCACAAGCCAGCACCCATTAACACGACCGCCCGGTTTATTCAGATCAGAGAACGTTGTAATCGCTAGTAGTCACGTCGTCTCGTCATCTACCGGGAGTAAATATTTCATGACACCGAAAAACCGGCAAGTGAGCCAGAAAACCCTACTATAGTATTATACTTGTGTACTATAGAGTATACTGCATACTACACATATAATAAAAAAATATTTTAAGGATATGAAAATTTAAAATTTGAATGAATTTTTACGGATTTCTACGTTGCAAGCGTGTCATCTGTTAACAGCATAAATTTACAATTCAAAACAATTATCTGTCTTTTCACTGTCCAGCTTTTTACATATTTCAAAATTTAAAACTCCTGGTTGGTCTAGATTTGATCTATCAAAATGTGACGGATTTTATATCATAGCGAATCGAATTATATTCAAAACGTCTTAAATCTTTTTGAGCTGTTTGTATAGCCATTAAGTCTTGAGACATTTTCGAATTTTATTAATTTTTTGTTTTATTGCTGTCGACGAAAATAAACCTATATGTGTATGTAATGTGAGAGTGTGGAGTTTTTTTAGGTCTCCACAAACCACCCACAACTTGAGGGAGACACTCAAATTGTGACCTACGAGCCGTGCCGCGCGACAAACCTAAGATTGTCGCGGCGGAACTCGTAGGTTTTAATACACTATGGGTACTGAAACACCATATAATATAATAATTGGATAACTCATAACTTAAAGCTAGGGAAGAAGGTGACCAATAAATAAATGATAAGAATATTGATTTTTAGGGTAATCATACATTTCTATATTAAACATAATGGTAATGATAATATGGTAATAATGAAGGAGATTTTAAGTTGAATAATAATATTTTAAATGAAAACATGTCGCTGGCACATGACAGTACAATAATCTTTGAATAATGATAATTTAACAAATACAATTTTTTAAATAAATATGATATTTTGAGCCATATGGCAATTACGGGAAATAGAAATAATATGAGGTCAATAATGTGTGAATGTAGGTCAGCCCACGAGATCCGCCCACACCTACAGTGCTTATTATAAATATAATAATACTCTGGCCACCGTAGCTTTACCGCCTACATCACGGGGAATAATAATAATAATAAGAGGAAAATGCGCACAGTGCGAGATGTTAACATAGTCAAAAATTAAATGGACATAGGGGGGAATACATTATACACTGATACATTACAACTTTAGACGCCTTGAGTTGCTGGTGTTTGTGTGCTAGATAGCCGACAACAGACACGCGGTTGGCTTCACCCGTCTTATTGTCAGATTGTCGGAGTTGGCCGGTCATCTCGTCCTCAAGTAGGCCCCTGGGTTTTCCTTAGCCCATCATGGTGGTTGGAGCCCGGCTTTGAAAAAGAATAGCACTAACGATGGAGTCAAAACACGGATTGAGCGACGTAGTACTCCGGTTGTGTTGCTGACTCAGCAGTCTCGGTAGTCGGCGAAAAAGAAAAAGAAATGATCAGGCGTTGGTGGATGCTAACGCTCACTGGTCAGTCGCCGGTGAGTGTCGTAAAGGAGGGGTATATCTATGTAGGCATAATATGGAGAATTATTACATTAATTAGGGAAAACAGGTTGCTCTGTCGGCGCCCACCGACGGACGCGACAGCCGCGACCGGCGGCGGCGACCGGTGTCGCAGGATTTTTATACCCTCAAATGTTTTTACCCCCGGGGGTAAAATTATCCTACGATAACTTTACCGGGGGTAAAATTAACCTAGGATATTTTTCCCGGAGGGTGGGGGGGGGGGGTAAAAATATCCGGGGGTAAATATCGCTTATTACAAATATTATGTAACATAGCTATTGACGCGCGATAAATCTAACAATTAATAGTAGGTATGCTCGTTGTTTTATAATAGTAAGGAAAAAAATGCTGTGATGTTACAATAATAATATGGTATATACGTTTATTTATACGTTTTTTTGTACAGTACGAGTGCATTTGTAAGCAAATACTGACCATTTATATGGTACTATATACACATATTATTACAATACGCTATTGTTCGTTATATTATTATGTGTATGTCTGCATATACATGACTATTATTTATTATTATTATCGCGGTTGTTTTATGATAATATTATAACGCATACAATCAAGTGATAATCTTGGAAAAATAATAGTTAAAAAAATGATACTCTTGTCTCGTGTCTAACCAACTCATCATAATAATATCACCTCTCTCGTGTATAATATAATGTATCGAAGATTTTCTGGAATATAAAATACGCATAAATGCGGTTACGACCGGAGAATTTTTATCGACATTCCGTATATACATAGATGCACGGTAGTGTTACGTAAAATAATAATGTCATTACATTTATACAGGTACTTTTGGCCCGTTTTATAACAATTATTATGACACAATTGATGAAACAAAATGTATATAATATATTTTATGATATTATTGTATATTATCGAATACAATGCCACCATTCATATAATATTTACTTCTTATCAAGTCGTATTATGTATTAACATGTTCACGACACGTTGCGCTTTTTTTTATTCACCCGCTGTGTTTGGAGAAAATTCGAAGTCCACTCAAAATCTGCTGCAGAACAACATGTTAATATAAAGTCTTTAATTGTGATTTCGGTTTCGAATTCTAATTCATAGAACATCCATAACAAATACTTTTCACGAGCAGCTCTGTTATAATTTTCAAAAAAAGTTTTTCAGTATAAAAGTCGCTATGCGAGTAATAACCAAATACTCTACTACGTGGCTCTAAATCTGAAGGTTCCTACCAGTATGCACAGACTACGGAGCAGGATCGCTTTATATTTAGGAGGGGGGAGACAAACTCAAGAACAACAATTTATTACGGATGTTCGTAGGATTTATCGCTTGCAAGTGATCTGTGAAAGACTTTGGTCTCCATACCTTGTACTTTATAAACACGACGGTTGCATAGCTTTATTTTATATTTTATTTATAAAAGCTAATTTAAGCATAATATTAGACACAACTGTAAAGCAAACCATATTAAAATATATAACTGCAGTGACATTATTATTGTTCGATTATACTTTTGAGCTATTTAACTTTCTAATATAATAATTACGTATTTGTGCAGTTGTGCACAACTTGATCTGTGTGTTTATCGACTACAATGTAGAACATAATATCTCACTTCAACTCTATAGGGGTGTAATTAATAATATTACACGTTATCACTTAATACAACTGTTTAAAATAATATCTGATAGCGACAGATTCTGTATTTGAAATAAAATACAAACAAACTCTGAATAGAGTTCGCCATAAAGTTATTTCAGGTTATTGATTTTATGTTAATTTATGTAAAGCACAACACTTTTGTCTTGCGTGAGACAGTCAGACAGACACCAATCTTTGTATTAATCGTTACCAGTTTACTATTTCTTCTCTGGAGGTTTTGTTGATATCAGTCTTATAATTGCATCATTAAACTAAATTATGTCCAGTAAATTTGACCTCGTGACATTATGAAATTTGAGATTTCATCAAGTCTATGCAATAAATAAAAGCTTACTTCTTAAATTTAAATTAATATTTTATGAATATTTTGACAAGACGACCAAATTGATTTTGTAGTAAACGTTTGTGTCTAGGGTTAGAAAATTCCCGAGAACACAATGTGACGTTAATTCCTGGAAATTCTCTGAAACATGTAGGAATTCACCAAAATCATACAGAAACTGTGGGAATTCATTTTTACATTATAAAAAAAAATTTATGTGGGGTATTTCATTTAAATATTCATGTTTTTTTAAGAAATTCAAAGGGCATACTGTTATAAAATATTTAAAAAAAAAAACACACAATATTAGGTTTCAATATTTGGTTATGTACCTGTACTGCAGGCGGGAAAAAAGTTCACCGGAAGTTAACACTAATTTTTTATGAGCGTTTGATTTTAGCTGTCTTGCGATATTTGGTATTCAGTGGTTTTTAATCATTAAATTTGATTATATTTTATACAATTATGCTAGGATGACCCGTCGTTTCCGCTCAAAATCGTTTTTCGTATACAATAATTCAAAATTGAATTTAAATCGAACACGTCCATTACAATGACATACTCGTCAACTACTGTACAGCAGATCTGTACTCACTTGTCAGCCTTTTTTTAAATATTATAGTAATATGAAAAACCATAATATTATATGCATAGTAGAAAAAACATTGGCTCAACGTCTAAAATTAATATTATTAAATTTTACGGAGACAAAATGTAGTACCTATAATTTATTTAGGCTAAGCTATTAGTTATAACAATATAATAATATACTGAAAGATTTTTCATGCGTTATAAATACATTTTTTCAAAACTACAATAGTGCGTTTGGATGGAAAATTGTTACTCGCCTATCAAACATTTCTCAATGGAAAATAACTAATCTAATTTTCAACAACCTTAAATTACTAATTCCACCATTGGTTGAGAATATGTTTTTGTATTTCGTTTTACAACGACTAAACGAATAACGAAAAATATAGGAACGGCTAAATCTGTTATACGGTAGAGTGACTATTTACTTGGAAATTGTTTAAAAGTCAAATGAAATCTCGAATGTTTGAACTACAAAAGTTTTCCCATTGGGCTTCCAATTCCTTCGGACTTTAATACCACAACCACTGCTTTAGTTTCGAATTTTAAACATTTCAACGTAATTACATTTGTCGGGTTAGTTTGCGAAATTGACCGGACGAAATTATATGAAAATACAGTACTAACGAGTTTCAAAAGGCGGCAGCACCCTTTGAAAATAATAAAATTGATTAGATCGTTTGAAATGTTGTTGTTATCGTAGTTTTTTATTTTTATATTAAATCCTTTATGCACCAGTCTTTATAAGTATAATAAAGATGCAATAATTATTTTTATGATTATAATTAGGAAACCTATTTGAATAAATTCAATAGAAAACTATATTACACCATAATATATAATATTATTATAAATGGTAGACATTTAATGTTCGAATGCATACAAAATGTAAAGGGGCGGGGGAGTGTCCGAGCGGACTAAGGCGTCGGTTCAAAGCCTCGGCCGCGGGCAGCATCTCTCTTCGGGCCAGTCACGGTGTCCGGAGAACAAGTGCCTCCATCCCCCCCCCCCGGGCCATGGCAGATACTTACGGGTGCCCACTCACAAATCTGCCAAACTATCAAATTCACTTGTTCACCTACAGTACCCTCCCCCACAGTAAAAACTCCACCCAATGACCTAAGTTGCCGCGGGTTAATTTAAAAAAAAAAAAATTTAAAGGATTGTTCAAAGCCAAAATTATTATTTTTTATCTGTAATAATTATAATGGTTCCAATTACTTTTTCTTATAATAATATTCAAAATAAATAAAATATATAAGTAAGGTAAAAAAAAAAAAAAACACTAAATTTGATAAAAAGTAATAAATTATTGAAAATGAAACATATAATCGATAAAGATTAATTTTAATACTTCTACATGTTTTCAAAAAAGGATTATGTTCTCTATACCATCCTTATTATAGGGATGGCTCTTAAAGTATATCCTTAATCGAAAGGTTTTCTCGACACTAAAATTTCTGCGAATCGATTAAACTCACCGAAATTGTTTATTTTATTTTGTAACAAAAGATATTTAGTAATAAAGCTCTTAAAATTAGTTCCAACGAGATAAGTGATAACGGACGTGTAATCTAATTAATTTTTAAGGTTTTATTATATTAGCTATATGACCTATTATACCTACTCATTTCATCAAATCGTGAAAATAATATACTTAAAATCGTTTCAATATTGTTTTAATTAAATATACTATATAGGTACCTTTGCATAATTTATAAAATGTGAAGCATGGACAATGGATATATTATGATTATTATTATGATCTAGTTTTTTGATTAAACGTTTAATACTTTTTTATTAAATTTGTGACATATATTGTAGCTTACAAGGTCTTTAAATATCGTTTGACAAAAACGGTGGACATTATGTAGGTTCTTGCTCAATCTCCACCTTTTTTTGTCACACAACATTTTGAACAACCATCCTTATGGTTATAAATATTTAATGTAAATAATTTGTTATTTTTATAATTATATTGTTGTCTGTGAATAAAGAAAATACGTATATAATATTATAATGTTTTACTGTACTTAACAAACAAACGATTTAAGGTAGGTAATAAAGTATAATTTATTTACTGTTGAGCATTCCATGTTTTAATAATAGAAAAAAATGGAATTATCTTTAAGAATAAATCAATGTTTTTAAACGTATCTTGTTTGTCATGGACGATACTATAATAATTTAAAAATAAAAAGACGTTTCGTAGTGATGAATGCAGACATTATTTAAAATAAATAATCATAGTTCAAACTAATAAACTTATAATATAATATGATACTTTGTCATGCCTAATAACATTTCACAAACTTTTTTACAACTTTTTGTGAAGTAAAGAATTAAAAAATGTAATAGGTATGTTTAACCTGAAACTTAAAACGAACAAAGGAATTTCGATATAATCTTTACCTTACACGGTCCTTTGAATATAAATTGTTTTAAAGTTTAATTAAATGGATAAAACTTCCGCTAATATATTATATACTATAATGTATGTAAACCTGAACCAAGATCATAAGATGGTTTTATGAAATGTTTAATCACAAACTACCTATGTTAAATAATATATATTGTATAAGATATCAATAATAATAATAATAATAATAATAATAATAATAATAATAATACGATAAATACGAGTACTTGCCTGTATTTTAATTTAAAAAAATATTAAAAATTAAATACCTATATAAAATAGGTTATTTATTTAGCTAGTTATTATAACTAATAATAGAAGATAATCCTTAGAGAAAATAATATATCCTCATATCGTTATTCATAATAATAATAATATGGCAGCAGATATTAGAAAATATCATAAATGCTTTTAAGAGAATGCATTTGTATTGTCTCTGTATTACACACGCATATGACATTGAAAATTTTCGTTCGCTATAGTTTCAATAGTGTGCTATTATAATTAATTGATCTAGAATCTCATTTATAGACAAGAAAATTAGCTGTGCTTTTATTTGATATTTTAATTTTCAAGTGAGATATTATGAGCATTTTTAATATTTCACATATATGCATATCTTGCTTGAAAATGAAAATATTAAAAAATCGCTGACGCTTGAGCACAGATAATGTTCTTACCTAAAAGTTTGATGATTCACACTAATATCAAAACTAACATTGAACTAGTGAACGAAAATTTTCTGTCATACGAGTGTAAGACAGAAACAACAAATGCATGGGTAGCACCATCTCAACATATCGTGTGATTGCACGATAATTTGGAGGAATAATTTTGGCACAATATTAAAGTTAAATAGGTACTGTCGTAGACGATATTTTATAAAAAATTAACAACTAACACTGCTATATCAGTGGACAGTGGTGAGCTAACGGGGAGAATAATGAATATGCATGTATCAATGTATCATATCTCTCTCTTCAGTTTTTTTTGTATATTTTTTTTTTTAATTTTGTTTTATTATTAGTGCCTAGTTAAAGTCAAGTTAATTATTTGATAAATGAAAAAAACACACAGCATGGTTATATTAGTGTAAATATTGTCGTTATCACGTAGTTGTTGATATCAATATTGCGGTTATGATAGATGATAGTCCACGGTGTTGTAATCAAGATTAATTTATAAACCCACCTTAGTAGTAAAGTATTTTCATTCCTAACATTGTGTGATCACGAACGTATGATAGCCACTGTATAGACTTTTTTGAATTTTTAAAACCACGTATGTTTTATACATTATTTCATATTTGTTTTTGAATAATATATTATTTTGTGAATCGTTCTTAGTTTTAATACTTTTATTAAAGTGAGTTGTATCCTTCGTCTTACTCTAGTAAATTAAGTGATCATTTCTGTAAAAATCAAAAAAAAAAAACCGATAATAATCGTTAGGTGGTATACAATTAGCCTCGTGATATCCCTCACTTACAGAGCTATAATTCCTCCTAAAATAATGAAATACTTAAAACTCTTACTTGAAACATTTATCTATATTTGTATTTGCCATCAATAAAATAAAAAAAACATATTGTTTTTACCCATTACGCCCCCTGCCATAGGAAAAAAAATAAGGACTTCAGTGACTTATAGGTATAACCTATCCATCGTATATTTTATGAATCTCATTAAACTGAAATGTAATTTTAACGGTTATAAACCTATACACAATATCGACGTCTAATTTCTTATTGTTCCGCCAGTGTTGTACCTAGTCATCGCATATACCTAACACGATCGTTTTATGTTTAGCATAGACTATAACATTTTAATTTATTATACAGACACGCACATCGTATAATATTTTATGCGTTTCTCGTTTATGTCCATAATATTATTATGACCATCGTACCTATACGCTGTAACACATTATCTGCTCTGCAACCTATATGATAATATTATTATAATGTGTAAAATACGATTTGATCGACTCGTCTCTATTGCTACGGTGGTCGGTGATCATCCGCTTAGATATTATTGTGATATAATAATAATGTACTACGTCCGATAATAATATTATTACGTCGTGGTATATGCTCGACGAGAGACATAATATTATAATAGAAAAATAATAGGCGCCACGGTCGTCCTGATTCACGAGATATTTTCGAAGCGGGTGTGGGATGCGTGTGACGTAGGTGTAGGTAATGTTATATAGGTACCTAAGACGCATATATAGGGTCCAAACTCGGACGAGAGAATTATTCATGTCCTTAAGCCGTTTCCTATGCGCTTACGGGGGATTTTGAGAAATCGATGGATCAGCGGTTTAAAAAAAAAGGCAGAACCAATCATAATATATTATATTGCTTACCTACGTGATTATAAACCGTCATATTAATACAATATACCACGGTGTTTCCACAAAAAGCTCAGGGCCGTGTTACTGCGTAGGCACTTTAACAGTGGCACCAACAGGTACTATGCCTAGGGCTCACAAACAATATTTAATGGGGGTCCAGGGAATTTTCAAAATATCATATCTTCCACGTTTCTTTATTTTTGCCTATAGGATCCCAAAATGACTTAATCCTGGTCTGGGTACACTTTTTAACTCAGTGGAGTATTTATATAATATTATACCTATTCAGTTCTTTACACATAATTTTAAATTCTGTTTGTAGCACATGAGACTAAACTTTTGGATAATAAATGCCCCCATGTCTTCCAATCTATTAACTCTTTCAGCATTTGGTGCAAGCGCAACAACTTCACTTTTTCTGGTATAGTATCTATACTGTTTTTTTTTGTTTTTTTGTCATGTGAGCCGGATACAGTATACGCGCCTAGACTCTATATTCTAATAATATTATGTTTTCTAAATAAAACGTTGGCTCAAAAACATTTCGTTATTATTATTATTATTATTGTCTCAGCTATGATTATAATATACGATATTATCGATTAGCCTCACCGTGTTGTCCGTATTTACGAACGTTGTTTATTATAATGAGTATTTCGTGGTACTTTATATACGTCATAAACCCGTTTGCCACTCTGTACTATATATTATTCCTATGTATAATATGTATAGGTACCTAGCCACTAGGTACGGGAATAATCGATAATTCGACGAGTCATACGCACTACACACAGTGTGTATGCCCATCGTCTTTTCTTTCACCCTTCGTTGTTTTTCACGTATATACAAGTATAATACAGGTATAATACAGGTATAAGCGCATTAACGGAGGAAAAATTGGAAATCATATCCCCGCGGCTCTCATCGTCCACCCAGTATCGAATAAAACAAGGGCTGAACCATTCTCTTCCAAAAATGAAATACCACGCTGTCCTCCACTGTTCTTATTTCTCAAAAAAAAAGCTTTCCGTTTTTATCCATACACAAAACATGTATATTTTCCACCATATATTAAAATCCTATATTATTATTTTTTAAATATTAATATTATTTATTTTATACGTATTAGATGAATGCACAAAATTATAATGGCACGCATTTTTTATTTGATTTGTATACACATTATATAGAAGTAGGTATAATGCGTATTATGTATGATAATATCACTCTTAATAATAATAATAATACATAGATAGTTAATTTAAAAAACTAACGGTGATTTGCATACTTATTATATTTTAATTTATCTCATATTTGATGTTTACCTGGAATATAGAAAAATATTCTTGGCGAGAAAATGATAGGAAGCAACCTGTTCTAATATTAATAAACAAGTGACAATAATTTCTAATTTTTATAATGGAGGAAAATAAACATTGGAGAAATCAGGGCTTCAAAACGTTATTATAACGTTATAATTTATAACGCTATAACGGAAAAAAAAAATGAAAAAATATAAACGAAATCAATAAACGAAAAACGAAAAAAATCGAATAACATTAAACATAATAATATGCCATTAATCATAATTCATGATTAAAAATAAACAATAAGCGTATTTGTAACGTAAAAAAATTGCAAATAACGTTTGTGTTTTTTTTTCTGACATTGAGCCCAATATTATTATTTTTTTTTAATCTTATAGTTATGAACAATTCAAAGTTGGCTAACCTGTGTTGACAATAATTTATATTTTCCGAATTATTTATAAATATTGAATTCATTACTTTATAAGTAAATTTAATATTCAACTAATAATTATTATCCGTTTATGTTCGATTTAATTGGTGAAAAAATGCGGGCGTGTTATTTGGAGAATAATTTGATATAATTTCAAGTTGCTGTTATTTAGTTAGCTGTAGATTTGTCGTAAAATTGTGATTAACTACCTTACGTCTAATCGTCTATGGTGTATACCTACTTAATAGTTTAACTGATAATGGTTAACTGATCAGTTAGCTCCTTGCTAAAAACTCTAGGAAGATTGAAACTAGGTAATGTAACCTGGCCAACAAATTCTACTAATTTCATAATTCTTAAATAACAGTGTGGATAATTATGGCACAAATAACAGTAGAATTTACTATAATAAAAAAAGAATCCCTTATTTATTTTTAAATTATAACGTTTAACAAAAACGAAAAATTAAAATAACGTTTAAAAAATAAAAACTGAATAACGTTAAACGGGAAAAATCAAATAACGTTTTAACGTACAATAACGTTAAACATTAAAATTGTATAACGTTTCAAAGTACAATAACGTTAAACAATAAAATTGTATAACGTTTAAATACCCAAAAACGGAAAAACGATATTTTTTTTTAGAATTTAAGCCCTGCCGATAGGGCTTGAAAACGTTATGATAACGTTATATTTGACAAAAAACGATTGAAATTTGTAATTATAATGGAAAGCGATAATCAAATACTGTAAAATAAAACATAACGATTAACAAAATAATAATTATATTATATATTATCATTTAACAAAACACAACGCAAAACGCAATTTATAGAATATCATTAAACGAAAAATAACGCAAAACGTAATTTATAAAATATCATTGAACGAAAAATAACGCATACCGAAATATTTGAAATTCTTTTTATTCAAGAGGTCTATTGGTTTCGTAGAAACATTTGTTTCATACAAACAATCTAAAAATTGATTATATTTTATTCCGTATACGGGTATCACTACCCACATTAGTTATTATTTTTTAGTTTAATAGGAATTAACACTATTTTAAATAACGATAAACGCAAAACTTGGATAGCGTTGTAATTCTGAATAACGATAAACGCAAAAGTTGAATAACGTTCTAATTCTAAATAACGATAAACGCAAAAATTGTGTTACGTTTTAATTGTAAATAACATAAAACGGAATTATTTTTCAAATGCAACACCTGGTTTCGGATGACTTTTTCAATTTTGTACAGTATAATCTAGTACCTACATAAATATACACAAAGAAATCCGACTATAAACGGCTCGTCATATCATAAATTAAAATAATAATATTATGCACCTTTTACAGGTATAAACAGCATATTATTATACGCGTTGCGTTTGAAAAAGTTACCAAATCGATACCGTCGTTATCATTTTATCAGGGAACTTTATACATAAACGATACCATATCGCTGTACATAGTATATTAGAGATAAAAATAGGTAATAAAAAAAAAAAAATCTCTTAGTTCAAGAGAATAAAATATTAGCACGGCGGCATACGCATATGCAGCAATGCACCTATTATAATAGCAATAATGTGTATTTTCGATTTTTGAAGGGATCGATGTGGAGGAGGACTGCAAATATCGGGGGCGGGGAAACCGTATTATAACCTACATAAATTATATTATAATGCGAGAGAACTATTTGTTTTTCGATCTGGTCTCTCTTGCCACGCAGGACCACCGTGTGGACTTCACGACGACGGCATTCTCTCTGCAGGTGCACCGAGGCGATAGGATCGTCATCGTTATAACTTATATTTATTTTTTTCCGATCTCTTTGCTTAGATATCCATTAATTAAATATTGTGTTCCGCACCGTAATTGTTTATACAGCCGATTAGGTACTACCATACGCGTAAGACAAATAGCGTAGTTACCCATATTATAATAGTATACACGGTATACCCATATATAACGCGATCGTTTAACCGACGATAACACTCTTATATTATACTCTCGATAACAACTCTTCCTTCTGGCGATATCGCCCTCCCGCTTGGTCGTCCGAAAAAAAAGGAACGAAACAAAAATCTAAGACAATAGACACGGGATGAGGGAGGAATGGATCGGCACCAAAGTCACGATTAGGCGTTTTTATATACAATGTATATACTATACAGTATACACACTATAGTATAATAATATATTATTATTATGATATCGTTACGCCACCGGATGACTGTGCTTCAGGACTCAGTTTTATAACAGATCTCCGGTGCAGCTGCCGCCGAGATTTAAACGTGCAATATTATAATATTTAAAAACCGTTTCGTATCGGTAAACATCGAAAACATCGCGTCGAAATCCGAGGAGCTCTACTACGCATACCATATTATACCAGTCACTAGATATTATATTAGGAGTACAGTGTAAGCATACTTGCACAGTATGTGTCACTCGTCACTTTTTCTATAGTCCGTAACCACCTCCCCCCACCATTCCTATACTGTCATGCTGCCCGTCACGTGCTCGAGCTTAAAAACTTTTCGTAAAACTGTTCGAAAATAATACTTGACGGAAATTAATGACGCGACTGCGTTGACAGCCATAGGAAAATATTTTCTATAAAATGAGACTGTCTCCTCGTTTTTAAGAACCACGAAAACAAACATTAACATAATAGTAATATAAATTGTTGGTGTTGTGTGTAGCCAGTTTGCTTGAGTAAACCAAACTTAATATTAGGCATGGGTACATCGTACAAGTCACTACAACGGTAATCAACGTGACATTTCTCATACAGTTGTAACAATTTAAAAGAATCCTATTTTAAAAATCAAAGTAGGAAAAGGAAATCGTGCGACATCCTGTATGTTGCGTATATCAAGTATAAGTATACTAACTGTAGAAGTGGCACGACTTCAGTGCTCGGATCACGAGCCGAGGCGAGATTCTTAGTAAACTGTATTATAATGCATACGACGACGATCTATAATAATAATAATATGTGATGTGTCTACGTGTGTTATACCACCGCATCGGGTAGCCATATAATGTAATATGCGAATATAAAATAATATATACCCAACATAGTATCATATTGTATCTGTGTGCACCCATGTAGACTACGCGCGGGTGTGATTTCTAACCCACATTCGTATGCACGAATTATACGTGCGTTATCAGTGGCGTAAATAGTAGGGAGTACCTTCGGGCCAGGGCTCATTACAGGATCAATATTAACGCATTGTATGAATATTGATTTTGTATAATAATATGCTATAATATTAGATATTATGAGTTTGGTTTTTAAAATAGGATTCTTATAACCATGGCCTGTGCCTGCGTAATTTTGATACCATATAACCTATACAACTTATGTTTTTTGATAGTCTATACGAATTATGAAAATTGGAATTTAAACTGTATATACTTGCTGAAAAGTGATAACCACCAATGCTTCAGAGTTATGCTTGCATACATGCATCGATGGTGCACTTATTTTTTAGGAATTGATTTCCATTCACTGTTGTGTTTACAGAAATTTTTCAACACTGGGTTGATCAAAAACATTTTTGAGGAATCTACAAGGAAAATAGAAATTTTAGATTTTAGATTAGACTTGCTTTGATCATGATTCATCGTAATATTAACAATTATTATAGATGAAACTGTCAAAATATTTTTTTTAAATATATAATATAAAAATTAATTTTACATAATACTCATAATATAATAATAAATATTTATAAAATAAAATTGCGTAATCTCTATTTCTATTGTTTATGTTTTACTTACAACCACTTGGCTCATTTTCTAGTTACGGCCATAACATTTTAGTGCTATTCTTGACTAGTGGTAAACTGGCCCATAGTGAAAATAATTCTTACACACACCACTGTGCATTATCCACTGCGATATGATATTATAATAATATATTACGTGTTGTACGACGTGTAACAGTGTAGCCCGCGTCCGATGGTCACGATTGAGATGATTTTTGGTTTTTTTTTTACATTTTTCAAACATGAAAAAACTACTCTTCTTTGGAGGAAACGGCTGGTGCCTGTACCTAAACAGCGAATTGCGGTTTTCGGCGCAGGAAACGGGTTATCTGGTTACCGTGCTGGTTACCTATTGGCGTATCGATCGGGCTCCGTGTAAATCCCCCCCTCACCCACCCACCCGTGACGGGGATAGATAAAGTAAAAATCGTCGCTTCCCATAAAACCCGCGTAGGTACATAATATCACAATGTATCGCAGTCGTATTGTTTCCGGTCTCGTTATATACAGCGCACCACCGTAAGTTGTAGCGTGTATAGGTACTATTATATACAATACACCACGTCGCTACTATTTAATGCTCACTGTATGCATATAGGCACCCAAAGCGTATAGTATTTATGCACAAGGAGCCTGGGGAGGTGCATTATTATTGTTAATATTATTACTGTTGTTATTACGAAGTCGCCGACGAGATTGTTCCTGATATTGCATGTATACCACAAAATACCAACCTTCTCTCACTGTGTGTGTGTCTTTCTTTCTCTACCTCTCCCTCATGGGTACCTATATGTATAATGCATATTATATACGCACGCAAAATATTATTATAATATCCTGCTGCACTGCGTTCTCACACATACTCGGCAGTTGTTTTGATGTCGCAAACGTATATAATATTATAATAATCAACATTGGATACTTTTGTTCTGACAAAGTTATTATGATGTACATACGACTACGACACGTCATAATAATAACGCGACGGTTAATTATTTAATAACGATACATTGTTATTTATTTAGGTTATATTAGGTACATCGTACGGGTAGCTACATAATATTAAATTATTACAATTTATAATAATATACGTCATATTACACACCCGCGCGTTTCGTTCACGCAAATGACTGAGGTAGCAGACGCGTTTTTGCGCTTTTCGTCACGACCGTGTGCAGTCTCTTAACGCATACGGTGCACGTGCGTCAATTTATTCGCACGAAAATCCTTTGATTTTCTAATGGTATTTATACATGTATTATAATTTATAATACGAGCGTAGGTGCTGCATCCGAGGTTTTTTCGCACTAGAAAGTTTTACACCGCGAGACGTGTGTATAGTTGCACAAACACACTAATCACTATCGTCGTCATAATCATCCTCGTTATCGTCCCGTTAATAGGACAACACGCAGTTATTATAATATATATATATATATACGCACGAGTTTATCTCGTCATTATTATACCAGCACAAAGGATTTTGAGTGTGCCTTTACCTATATGCGAAGGTGCCTACTCGAATATGCAGTCAATGTGTGAGCTCATAATATTGTGCCGACGATTGATGAATTAATTCTATATTTTATAATAATATATAATTACAGCGATATACGAACAGGTGATTCGGTATCACTAATTTTCCTGATAAGTATATTAACGATTTGGAAATATGCTTTTAAATAATCATCGGAGTGTAGCTGCATGTGAATAGTGAAAACAAATATCATTTTTGGCACCTTACATATTTTAAAGTGTCATATTCTGAAGTAAAATATTTTTCTGACAATTTTAATACTTAAAATGGAATTTCAAACGAAATTGTGTGTTGAAGAAACATAATTTAACTTTAGATGTGGCGATAAAGTATGCTTGACCATAATTTTGCGGGGTCTGCCTTAGTACCTACATAATCTTATATAGGTAACTCAAAAACCACTCGTTCAAATTTTGATTTAGATAAGTTCCTACATCAAAATGTTCAAAACATAATATCTGCTCAATATTAAAAATATTAAAAAGGGAGGCTCTTATTTGAAAAACTAAACTTTGTATTGGCACAGAATTTTCCTTAAGTGGTACAAAAAGTCTCTAGGATTCAAAAACATGGCCTTAAATAGTGTATTTAAAAATTCCAAAAACCAATATTTGAATATGTGTATACAATAATAAATTAAGCATAGAAATAGGGTGAGTATGCTTAAAAAATCAACCTGCCGCAATACCTACCAATAATGAAATAAATAACTTTAATACCAATGTCAACAATTATAATAGGTATCATAAAATATATTTAGTGATATTATACAGGCTAACAAACCGTCTCCTCTCAGACTAGTGTTTCGTAAACAATATGGTATGTATCATTGAATTCAATTTTAGCATAATAGGTACCCGCATTGATGTCACAGACACCTACACTGTACATCAGCGTGGTACCCATTTACCCAAATGTTTAGCTTCATTTTTATATTGTATTTCAAAGACTTAACCTCTCAATATTGTCACGAACAAACTATATTATAATCATACGGATGTCAAATACAACGTATCCATACAATATAATGACATGTGATCCGCGCAGCTGATTATTCCAAAAAAACGCATACTTATATATTTTATGTAGGCACGTGAAACCTCGCATAATATTGCCATACGTAAGTATAAAATACGCGGTATGTGCTCCTTCCTATATTATGTCCTCGTAAGTCCGCTGGTCCATTAAATTGGCCGACTTAAACCTAATCGCCGATGGTGGTGGAGGTGGCGCGGTAGTCGGATGAGAGCCAAAAAAAAAACGGCGTAGGATTTGGCACCGTATACTCGGTGACAGTAATGAACTTTTTTGAACTCAGCGGCCCTTGGACCCTTTTCCACCGACGCCCGAACTCTGATATATATATATATCAGGGTTTCCGAAACGCCGAAACGGAGTGATATATAAACGAACGAACGTGCCATATATATATAGCCGTCCACCGCATGTAGACAATTTTTTCGTTCCAAGTTTCTAAAGTGAAATTCACAAAACAAAAAAAAAAATCATAAAAGCAATTAGTTGGTTTTTTTGCCATGCGAGAGCATCATCACACGGACACACTGCGCTGGTGCATTTTTCATGATGTGCTGTATACTATATATTGTTTTATATTTTTTATTTTTCTATTTATACGCCTCAACTGCTAACAGGATATTGGCGTTTCTGTAATACATTACAATTTAAAAATGTATACAAACTATTCGAAGTATGATGCGTAAAAGGCTCAAGTTTTATTGGAGTTATACGTGCGAAATGTCTATGTCTATATGTCATATTATCTGGATCTGGTTCGAAATAATGACATGAGGCTTTTATGAAATTATAGAGATTCCTCCACTTTGCGTTTGCTCTTATTCTGGTATACGTTGTGTAGGTATCCTTTTCATGTTTTTTTCTCTGCGACGTGTAAAATTTGTTTCTTGTAGACATATATGATGTAAGAACAGTGTATATTATTTATTACTATTTTATTATTACTATTTTTGTCGTTGTTAATATTATTTTACGGTATAATAATACGAATCGCAGAGATGACTTCCGTCCAAAATCTAAATGAAACAAAATATACGTAATTTTGTTGCAATGATAATATTATTGTATACTATTATATTATTCTACAGGTTGTAACAGAAAGACAAATAAAAAAAAAAAAACTATTGCTAGTTAAAAGTATGACAAAATCTGTGAAAATTATATGGATAATAAATAATTTATTTAAGAAATATACTCATGTCAAAAATAATAATTTGAAAAACTTTAATACATTTTAAATTTATTTATTCCAAAAAAATATTTATATTTTAAAAATCCTAAATAGTACACTATTTGACTTCGATAAATGTTTTTGTCCTCAAATTGTTCTTATAAACAGATTTACAAATTGGCCATTAAGACATTTTTCCAAACAAATTTGAATCAAATTTTTAAATTGTTATTTTCAGTTTCAAGAAATAAAAATGAATGAATGTAGGTAGGTACCTACTATAACATAATATATACTCCGAGTGCTTATACATTATATATATAAAAAAAAAAATAATATTGATTAGGTATAATAAAAGTCATTTTATTAGTCAGTTTTTATTCTGTTTATTTTCAATAGGTATATAACTCGCGCGCGTGGCCTCGTGGTTATAATATTATAATTGTATTGCATTCAATAGCACCCCGTGTGCCACACTTATTTAAGAACACAATCAATAAATTAAAATGTTATTATTATTATTAACAATAATATATATATATAGATTATTACGAAAACCAAACGAATGGCAACGAGTGGCAATTATAATATTATAATGACATGCTGTTAAATAATCAATATTATAAGTACCTACCGATTGCCTTAAAATATAAAAAACTGTATAACATTATAATATATATTATTAAATAGGAAAAATGGTTTTCGTAAATTACTTTCAAACATCATCAACGGAATGTGTAGTATAAGATTATACTTTAAATCGCTAAGTGAAATGAAATATTAAAGCACCAACATAAATTATTATTGCTGAAAAACGTTTCGCGTTTAAATTACAATTAATATAAACTAATTTGAGTGTGCAATCAATTTATAAAGACCGATTAATATCAATATATTTTGTGGATGGGATATTATATTTTTATAGTTACATTAATAATTTTAAATCATAAACGAAAATGTCTCATTCTTCATTGGAAATGTGATTCGCTGTCGTTCTGTCACTTCTTCGAGTATTAATATTTACACTAAGTACTTAGAGGACGCATAACTCATTCCGTTTACAATCTTATGGATACCAAGTAAAACGTTTTACATTATCGTGGAGTGGGAAATGTGAAAACCTATCTGTTTATGAAAACCATTAAGATGTATAACTTATATATAAAACCAGTATATTGTATTGTGTACGACACTTTTTGTACATTTATTAAGTTTACATTTGCACGTAGGCATATTATTATGTTACGATGATATACATAATAATATAATACCTATAATATACACAAATATCTAAAATATGTTTTCAACCCAATACATGTAATTATTATACCATAATATATGTTTGTAAACCTATGACCGCATATAGTCAATTATTAATTATGAAATTGATCTATGTATATTGTATAAATATTTGGGTAGGTACCAATCATTTCGGATTTATTACTACTAGCTATAACATTATAACTACATTTATATTTCAATAACTGCACCGGCTATATGCCCGGGATGTCAGCGGCTCGGACCCTAGGGGGACGGACGAAATCGGGTTCAAGTTTTGAAATACAATGGAATGCAAAAATAACTGTTTGCAAATAGTTTTATGATATATCATTATGATATTATAATATAAAGGTATTAAAATTAGCTGGGGATTAGGTCGCGCAGATTACCGTCCGCGCCAAGGAATTGGATTTTCTTCGAGTTTTCGGCATTTATCCAATATATTTGTCCATTCAGGACATTGATTCAATATTTTAGTCAATGATATTGTTAATGTAGGTATATTGATTTTAAACTGCAACCGCTGTGCTTGACTGTAATAACTGAAAATGGATCACTTAATCTCCTATCATCATATTAGGTATGTGTGTCACTAATTATAGTTAATAGTGCGCAAACTACGAGTATCTACTTGTATAGAATTTGAATTATACTTTTAGATTCTGAGCGGAGCAAGGAAGTTATAGTGGTTTTACAAATGGTATTTATTTTATTAATTTCTTTTATCTTGTATATACAATTTCTACCAGAAGAAGTGCTTCAATTTCAACATAATATAGTATCTTATATTTTAGCAAATTGGATCAAAATGGTACTTCAATCAAGGAGGTAATTTTTCGATTTTCTCAATAGTTGTTTAATGCCACGGGAAAAACCACTGACAAATTACGGAAAACCGCTAAAAATGTGATTTTAATTTATAAGGATTTGTTTATCATCATAGAAATGAATAAAAAATAATAATATTATAATATTAATTCAACATAGGTACAGGTTATAATAAATAATAACAGTATAAAATATCCAGACTGATAAACCGTTTTCACTCAGAATCATTTTCTTATACAATGATATCGTATCCATTATACATTGACCCACTTGTAACCTATTATACAGCAAAGCAACATCCGCTTACCCGCTTTTTTTATTTTTTTTTACTTTCACGGTAATTATATAATAACGCAACTATATAGTATAACACGACGTGTCGTTTAACGTCTGCATTATCTGCAGGCAGTGTCCACGATTTTCGACTGTCGACTGTTATATACAAAATCATTTGTATATTTACAAACCGAGAACATCATTGAGAAGGGAGCACCCTCGTATCATATTATATAAGTGCATAAAAAAAATGCTCCCAATCATAATGCTCCCAACATCTACATTCTTCAATAATATTAGAGTTGGATGAGACCGAATTACTGGTCAATCGCGTGGAGATACAGAGAGAGAGAGAGAGAGAGAGAGAAGAGAGAGTAGGATAGATGAAGTAGGCCGACTTTCCGTGTTTAATCATGGCAATTCTCTGTCATTTTGTTCTTTTTTAGGGTTCTGTACGGTAAAATGGGACCCTATTACTAAGGCTCCGCTGTCCGTCCGTCCGTCCGTCTGTCACCAGGCTGTATCTCATGAACCATGAAAGTTAGAAAGTTGAAATTTTCACAGATTGTGTATTTCCGTTGCCACTATAACAACAAATACTAAAAATTCTGGAATATTTAATATAAGCAGTGTTGCTGACATGTTTATAGCCGATGATAGTACGGAACTCTTCGTCCGACTCGCACTTGGCCGGGTTTTCCTTAATTTTTATGTTTTTTTCTCGTAGATTTTGAAAACTATTGGGAATTTTAAATGTTGACCTCCCCAATGCACCAACAATATTCAATTTCCCATTGAACAAGATACTGAAGTTGAAAATCGAAGCTTTATTTCGACTACTTATCGTGTACACAGACACACACAAAAAAAAAAAATCATACATCATTGTAAAATCAATACATTCATCGTTCCACTCAGAATTTAAAAATTGAACGTAAATTCACATTTCTTTTTAAGTTAAAATTTTGACCAAATTATTTCTAGTTAGAAATTCTTAAAAATGTTTTTATATAGGTATATATATAATAGTTATCTAAGATTTGAAATTTGTATACAAGATTCCCCTTAAGTTTTTCTACATTCAACATAAAAATAAACTTACCGAAAAGTCAAATTATTTTTTTACAAGTGTTTTAAATTAGATATTGTACATTTATACATATATAAATTGACAAATTCTCGTATAGGTACAATGATTTTCTTATTTTGTTGTTATTGAATTTATTATTGCACATCTGTTGGCTGTAGAATTAAAGGTACCATTATTCCAATTTCAAGTTCATACGATTTGAGTTTTTTAAAAGTTGCGATCAGTCAGTTTGAGAATGAGTGGTTTTTGACTGTATAAAATAACTAATAAGCACGATTTAAGATAGCAAGGAAGGTCGTGACTGCTAGGGATGATCCTTGGGGGATTCTATTTACTTGGGTGAAATTGTTTGAAAGGCAGTTTGAAACTTTCACTTGAAATTTTCTATCGGTTAGAAAGTTTCTTATATAATTGTACATGTTTCCGTTTATTAGTATTTTGCTGAGTATTTGGAGTATTCTGTGTTTTCATACGGAGTCGTATGTTTTAGTTATGTCGAGGCTGATCATTCCCAGTATTTGTTTGTTTTCGAAGGCTTTGACAATTCCAGACTTTATTATGTAGAGGTTATCTACTGTGGATCTTGCTCGTCGAAAGTCACTTTGTTTAATTGATATGATTTTGTTTTTTTCCAGATACCAAACTAGTCTAGTGTTAATTATTTTTTCCATTGTTTTTGTCATGGTGTTTAGTAGTGTGGTTGGTCTGTATGCTTCGACAGTATTCTTATTTTTACCTGGTTTAGGGATTGGTATTATTATTCCTTTTTTCCACTTTTCTGGTACTCTTCCTGTTCTCCATATTGTGTTGTATAGGTTTAGTAGGTAGTTTTTGGCCGTAGGTCCGAGGTTTTGTAGGAAGCAGTAAGGTATTTCATCGGAACCGGGACTCTTGCTTTTGCATTTGTTAATAGTGATATTCATCTCTTTTAAAGTTATTGTTGCATTCAAACTAATTTGTGTCTAGGGGGTTAGTGTCGAACTGTATGGGAGTGTTTTCGGAAGGGATTTTTATTTTGTCTATGAATTCTTGTTTGTATATTGAGTTGCTGAAGTTTTCATGGAAGAACGATCTGATTATTTGGGCGACTTCTTCTGGTTGAGATGTTGAGGTGTGTTCGTTGGATATGTGTATTTCTTTGTCTCGATTGAGTCTTTTTAGAGATCTGATTTTGTTCCAAAGTTCCTTTGGGTTGGTTCTATTGTTTATTGAGCCAGTGATTTTTTCCCAGGATTTTTTTTTTGCTGCTTTTGATTAGAAATTTGGATTTGGCTCTTATTTTTTTGAGTAATATGAAGTTTTCAAGTGTTTTGTTTTTTTTTTAATCTAATGAGAGCTTCTTTTTTTTCTTGGATGGCTGTTTTTATTTCATCATTCCACCAGGGTACTCTTGGTTTTGTGTTTTGTTTTATATGGCTTCCGATAAATTTCTTTGCTGCATTGGTTATTATGTGGGTGAAGGTTTCAGCTATTTCGTTTGTGTTTTGTTCGTGATTATTGGGTAGTTCGTTTGTTTGTTTGTCCACCATTTTTTCAAATGAGAGCCAGTTTGGTTTTTAAAATTCCATCTTTTGTTTTTGTTTTTGTTTGTGATAGCTTTTCTTGGAATAAATTTTATTTGGATAGGTATATGGTCACTGCTAAGTAATTAATGGGGTAGTACTTTCCATTCTAGTCTGTGTGCTAGGGACGGGGGGGGGGCATAGGGGTTAGATCTATGCAGGAGAGGTTTCCATTTGCTATGTTTATGTGGGTGGGTGTTGAGCTAGTGTCATTTAGTAACGCTATATTGTCTTTTTCCAAAAGTTTTTCGATTGCCTTTCTTCTGGGGTCAGTTTTGATGGAGCCCCATAATGGACTGTGTGCATTCAAGTCACCGAGTATTATATATGGTGTGGGAAGTTGTTGAATAATTTGCTCGATATTAGCTATGGTGAATTGTTTCTGGTTTGGGAGGTATATGTTACATATTGTAAGTTTTTCTTTCAGGTTAATTTGGACAGCTAAAACTTCTATTTCACTTAGGATGTTTATTATTGTTTTTGGGATGTAGGATTTAATATATATTGCTACCCCTCCACTGGTTCTGTTTGCCTGTAAACGGTTTTTACTGTGTCCATCGTAATTTTTGAGGGGAGATATGCAGTTTTCTTTAAAGTTGACTTCTTGGAGACATATTATTTCGAGGTTGTATTATATATAGGTTATTATTTCGATGTTGTTTTATTTCTCAAGGGAAAGTTGTGGATTCATTTCCACCTCTATTGCTTGAAATAATTTGTTTCTTATCCGGGTAATGTTGTTTTTTGCTTGAGAAGAGGTGAGGGAGGGTCTGATTGTTTCTAATATTGTGAGAATGTCATTTCTTGTTATTCCATGTTCATAGATAGATTCTAGCGGGTTTTCTTGAGAAGAGATATATTCTATTATGTGATTTAGTTGTGAGAAATTGATGTTGACTTGTTTTGTATTTTCGAATAATTGTTTGGTTGGTTCGAGGTGTTCGTCAATGTTGTCGGAAAAACGTCTACGTGAATTTGAGCGGGAGCTATGATTTGGTGAGTTGGTTTCCATTGGTGTGTTTTGTGTGTTTTTTGAGATGTCCTCGGCGGGATTGGAGGTTTTGAGTATTTTTTTTTTTGGTTGTTTGGATGCTTGTTGATTATGTGGGGCGGGTAGTATTTTGATTGTTGGGCTTGTTGGATCCGCTGAGGATATTGTTAGTGAAGCTTGGCGTTTTAGTGTTGGGAACACTGTGTCGTTCTGGTCTTTATGACTTTCATCGACTATTGTATCGGTCAATAAACTAGTGGATGGTTGATCGAAATTAATTTGATCAGTAGATATTTTTTTTGAGGGATGCAGGGTGTTTGTTACATTTTCAGTGTTCAGCGGTTGTGTTATTTCCAATTTATTCATGGCCATTTTTTTGCATGTTAAAGACGTGTGCCCGATGGCTTTGCAATTGAAGCATGTAATACGATCGTCTGTGAAAAAGATCCGGTATTGGGAATCGTTATCGTTTATTAGTAGTGATCCTGGGATGTTTGGTGCGTTTTCGTGCTTTATGAACATTTGTCTCCGAAAACTTAATATGTGTTCATAGCCTTCGATGGTGATTCCAGCTTTGAGGTAGGTTAATTGGGATATCGGCGTTATGTTGGATTTTTTTAAGTGGTCGAGTATTACTTGATTGGAAATAGATGGGCATACATTGGATATTACTGTCCTTTTACCCGGGTTAATAAGTCTGCGAATCTGAATTACGTGTTCGTTAATAGAAATTGATTGGTGTATTTCCATTAGATTATCGAGTATTATTTTGTTTGATAGGAAGATACAGAAACGGTTGTTTGAAATTCTGGAGCCGAATAGTATGTTTTTGGGTGATATAATTTTGCCTATGGCCATGATGTATTCTTTCTGTGCTATACCATCAATTGAGTTAAGTACTAACGCTTGTTCTCTTGACGGTGGTTTTTCATTTGCTGTGATTGCGGCGAAAGTAAAAATATTTTTATTGTTTTTATCCGCAGTGTATTGAGTTGGGTCTAATTTAGAAGTGTTATCGGATATTGCCGTGGCGGCGGGGTTATCGAATTGTGTAGTGTTATTGTCAGTGCTAGTTATATAATCGTTAACGATGTTGATACTGGTGGTGGGCGGCGGCTTGGTGGCGGGAGTATTGGAGACGACGGTCGACGACGGAGATACGATGTCGTTATTGCCTGATTTTGTTGTGTGGTAATTAGATTGAGTGTGTGCTGGTGTTGTTTTTGTTTTACTAGGATTTGGTATTTTCGTCACCATTTCGAGCATGGAGTCATTTGTTTTTTTTGGAGTTTGTGGTTTTGGAATTTTATTTAACTGGGGTTTGTTTGTAGTTGTTTTGCCTGGTGGGGCGTTTTTGTACATTTTAGTGTTGTTCTCGGGTCAAGTATAATGATTCATATTACCTGTTCGAATGTGTAATTACGTTATTGCTATCGGAAGCTTGATAAATACGCACTCGCGACACACGTGTAGAACGGTCGGTGGTTATACACGTACTGTATATTATAATTATATTTCATTCAAAGTGTATATATTTTGTTGATCATTATTTTTTGTTGTTTGTTCTGGAAAGTCGCAGAACCGCGTATAATATTATTATTACGTCACGAATCGCCGTTTTGTTATTTATTATTTTAGTGGGCGCGATTCTCCTTTTATTATTATTACGCACAATCACGATTGTTTGTTAGGGTTCCGTACGGTAAAACGGGACCCTATTACCATATTAAGACTCCGCTGTAACAAGGTTATATCTCATGAACCACGAAAGTTAGAAAGTTGAAATTTTCACAGATCATGTATTTCTGTTGTCGCTATAACTTCAAATACTGAAAATCCTAGAATATATAATATAAGCAGTGTTGCCGACATGTTTATAGTCGATGATGGTACAGAACCCCTCGTGCGGGAGTCCGACTCGCACTTGTTTTTTTTTTTTTTATTGTTGTTATTTATTTTTACGATCCGACCGTGTAATATAGTAATTATATATTTATGACAAAACCCGAAACAGACCTTTACTTACGCACTCACACGCATATAATATAGGTGCGTATTTATAATATAAATATAGTATAGGTACGTCTATATACGGTCATCTACTCTTCATTTAGGTATAAAAAAAAAAAAAACATAAACATAAATTTCTGTGTGCGCGTGCGCAAGATTCTCTGTGTCTGTCATTATATATACGCACATATTATATGTATATATTCATTTATTATATTCATATTTTATTTATATACACACGCAACACGACTATTTGGTCTGTGTGCTGTCTATTAATTTCTTATGCGTCATTATAGAATACCGCGTATCTACGTGTGTGTGTATGTGTGGAGGAAAATATAAAATTTGCAAGGCGTCTCGGTTTTGCGTTTTTCACGGCTACACCTTTAGCGTCGGCGGCGGCCGTTTTTTTTTTATTTACGAGCGAGACTAACATTATATATATATCCAAGCACGTCCATATACTATGTGCGCCAACGGGCCGTGGTGGTTATTTTCCATTTGGTGTTTCACCTCCCCCCCCAACGACGCTTCGTCGGATTTTCACTTTTTATACTTCACGAAAATCGATAAATATCCAATAGATACGGCACACGCGCGAAATATACTGTTGGCGCATATTATAATATTATTATGTATATATACCTAACATACGCCTGCAGTGGGAATTTCATTTCGGTCAACAACTGTCACAAGCATTTGGTAAATTTTTGCAAAACCTCCCAAGTTTAATATCGTTTGGACGACGCGTGTTGCGCGTAAATATTTTTTATACAATATTTTACGATAACAATAATATTATCATAATATCGTAAACAGACAGTTCCTGGTCGTGCAAACGGATAATAATAATAATAATAATAATACAAATTTCGTTCAGACCTGCTCGTATAACATATGTTGCGATTTGCGAATAATATTATTATTTTATACCTACGTGTAAAATATGCAGAATATGTGTATGAACATGCGAAGCGTACAAAATATAATATGTTTAATATACTATATTACCTAACAATATAATATTATGACGTGGCTGGCGATGTCTTATAAATTATAATGTGCACGACGGGGATGATATATATATATGATAGCTGCTGAGGTACGACGTACGTGTGTAATAATATTATTAATATAACGGACGACAATATAATAACAACAACAACAATAATAATAATAATATTATGATGTACCTATATAATACCGCTACCTAGGTATATAGTATGATCCGGGACACAGTATACGGCGGTAGACGATAGTGCTTTAACAGTCGAGAATTCTATCAATTTCCATACTGCGGGTGGCGACATAGTGTGACTTGTGATAATATTATAGTATCTGTAATATAAATTATGGGAATTATATTCAAAATAATTGGTTGTCATTAAAGTCTCTACGCATAAAATAATGATACCTATAATGCAGTTAGACAATGTTATAATGTCAGTGTGCTCGCATCAAAATTCGTAATAATAATAATGACATATTATTATAACATAATTACGATGCACTATTGGCGATTGAAAGCTTATCAATTATCAGGCCGGCGGGGGGGTGGATCTGTAACGGGGAACATTTAAAATAACATATAAATGATGCACAGCGTCCCCGTTACATCTTATCAATTTCAATCGCCAATATTACAACTCGAGGATGGCAAACGTGGCGAGAATCGTATAATAGTGAAGTGAACATTATAAATCGCCAGTTATAGATTGCATACTGTTGTAGACATTGTTGAACTGTCATTTAACGCTCTGTAACGAGGTAATCGATATGATTCATCACATATGATATGCACTGCAGCTGTATAAATGCGCATATGTGCAAAGTTAATCAAAGAGGCACGAGTGAAAACTTAATTTTCTTAAACTTATTTTTATTTAATCAGTTGGTTCGTTTTAAAATTAAACCGAACAACTCAACTAGAGTTAGAGTTAAATATAAACTATATTATTATTGTTAACCATTAACTTACGACTTATAAGTATCATAACATTCTTGCTGCAGCAGAGTTGGATTCACTTAACAAACCAGAGTTAAATTCGTGTTCATTCACTCACCCTGCACCTATCTGCGTATATTTAAATATGGTTCACTGCAGTATAAAAAAAAAATAATGCTAAATAATTAGAGTCTCTAATTTTGTACCCAGTAAATTTCCACTCAAGTCCGATACAACGCGTACCTATGTATACAAACTTTACACGCAAAAAAAAATCGATAAAATGATCACGGTACTGCGTAATTTGTAAACGAGGTGAACCGTATAGTGTTCAAAGGTCTGTACACATTTCAATTAACGATGGTGCATTTACATTTATTATACACCTACGTTAGCTACGTTGTATTAATAAATGGACCACGCTCAGGCCATTGATATAGGGAGGTTACACCTTACTGATGTTATTTGTTTCCACAAATCGTGTGTTGCCTTTTTTTGCGAATTTTGACCAAATATGTTTTATTAGTGTTTGTTTTTTATACAGTCTATAATTTTAATTTTGTTCAAGAAAAAATTACCCTATAAGTATCGCGGACATTGTGAGTTCATTTTCATTTTTATACAGTAAAATAAAATATGGGATTAAATTATAATAGAATCGGTACCAATATAATCACAAGATTACAAAGTATATTAATTTAACCATTCCCGCTGACTGTTGGAGAAAGGAAAAAATGTTTGATATCGGATCGGAAGTTCTGGTCCTAGGCTTTCGAATATAATATGTCATGAATGCAATGTCATAATATATCAAAATAACGAAGGAACTTATAATATTATGTAGGCGCCAACTGTAATGATATCAATTTTGAACAGACGATCATTGCGTTTACGCTATATCATGGAACAATATACGGCACTGCTCTATAATAGTGCTCTCACGCGAATTGTATGAAAAACGGTTTTCGAACAAAAGTTAACACACAAGTATGTCAGAAGCGTGATACTATAATATATACTAGGGTCTAGGAGTTCGAAATCCCGATCGATTTCTTAGAGGAGAAAAAGCAGACCGACGAACGGAATTTCAATGTGCAGTCGTGTACAAAACGACGCGGATACCCGCTCGTAATATCCTTTGTGTGCTATTACTCTCTGTTTATCGTGGAATAATAAAAAAAATACCATCGTCGATTTGCTATTGCTGAAGCATAACGAAAGACAGTAATCTAGGGGTGTGTGTGTGTGTGTGTGGATAATAAGGAAATAGTAAAAGCTCTAAAATATCATACTGTACACTTATCAGTTACCACCTATTTCTATTATACTATGTTAACAATAAAGCTATTGTTTGAAAAACTTCCCGTTGTCCAATTGGAGTTCGAATATATTTTCCGTTAGTGGAGGTGGTAGATATAGAAAATAGGTAGCTAAAGAAATACCGTATATATATTATGTAAGCGAATATGGCCAATATGCCTAATATGGCTAAAACGTATATTTGATAACAATATTATGGCGACATTCGATATGAAAGAGACATTTAATTTTGCTGATAGCGAAATTATTTCTAAAATTTTAAATATCACGTTAATTAATAATATAATACATATTTTATTCAAAAATATTATATTCTAATTTAATCAAATTACGTATTACTAGTTTTAAATTATTAATATTTTGTAATATTACTTATCGTTCATTTATCACAACGATTATGAACAAAAGGTAAGAAGTAGGATACCTAGGTACTATGTATACATGGGTATAATAATTATTAATTTTATCCTCTAGTTGAACCCGTTCAAAAATGACTAGCTATCTAATGACACACGCGTACGGTATGGTGACAAGTAGGCCCCTATAAAATGGAGTCGATATTTAAATAGCTGTTTCTTTCTAGATTTTCATAATATTAAAGTTTCATCAATGGGTGGCTTCTTTACTCACTTTTTGTATTTTGTATACTCATGTTATCTGTACCTTATCATATATGCTTATTTTGTCATCTGATATAGATTGTATATTTCGACTTAAAATAAAAAAAAAAAAGATTTTCATAATAATCAACACTGACGCATTGTTTTGACAAAATAATACACACATCACAACATCATAATATTATTCACAAAACGATTATCAATTTTTTTAACTTATTTTAATATTTGATTTGAATGTTACATTAATAATATTTAAGAGTGAACGTTAAGTTTATCAAGGTTTTACATTATTGTATCTATAAAATATATTATATACAAAGAATAATTAATACAAACGTTACTATTAAAATATTAACCATTGATTTAAATATCAGAAAATTTAAACAGAAAATGTATTGTATTATAATATATAAACAAGTTACAAAAAAATAACAATAATATTTACCTACAGTAAAAAGGGTGATTGAAAGGAAAAAGTTAGTTGAAAAAAAATCAGTTTGAACCTATTGTCACAGGATAATTCTTAAATGGTATGAAAATTCTTGGTACTTGAACATATTGTCCTTAAGTAATAAAAATACATTACGTTTTAAAGTATTACTAAAATATAAAATTGTTTGGTTGTGGGGGGGGGGGGGGTTTAAATATTTCAAAATTTTCATAGAATTAATCAATGAGCTACAACGAATTCATAAACATACAAATACGTACTTACCTATACAGACCACAGAGACTGTGTACTGTACTGCACTTTGTACTTACTCTCGAAGTTTAACAAAATCGTATCGCAAACCCCTAAAACGAATCGAATTGTGCGGACTATTCGTTTTAGACGTGTGTTGGAAAAGTTTTCTGAGAAAACAATATTATTGTTGCGTTCTATTGGTATAAACAATTAACGCTTTTTTAAAGTCTCAAACGCCCTTATCGCTCCGGAGCTTAAACCACTATTAAATCATTGCAATCGCAGTTTTTTTTATTGTTTTATAAGCAAACTGAATTTCCAGCGTCTCGTGCTCTCGTGTTATATCACAGCTCAAGTAGCTAAAGATATTCTTTACGACGGAAGTTTGGTCCGAAACTTGTTTGTTCTACTCCAATATTTTATTATTATCGTCTGCCTAAACCTACGTCATCGTCAGCGCCCCTATTATGCGTATTATGTAACCAGTAACCACTATAACCTGCACGCGCGTGCTGCTGCAGAGAACAATATTGTCCGGTAAGGGTTGACCGTCCATTTGATCTATGCCGTGGTGGTTTCTTATCTATTTTTCCTCCCCCCCCCCCCCCACCAACCACCGACCATTTTCGGTGAGCAGGATGCAGGACATATGTCCCGTGACAGTGTGACACGGACGGCGATCGACGACTAATCACTTTAGCAGTTTCCCGCAGTCATCGTCAGGCTCGTTCCGGAAACGGATTGCCGTGTTGGCCATTTTTCAAGGCCGGAGGGTTAAACGCGTATTTCGAAGACGGTCGTGCAAAATTAAACCCACTAGAGGATAGTAAATAATATATTTTTTCGTCACGATTCTGCTATAATGGTAATGCCACTATATTATATATTATAATATAGTATTATGTATTATGCGTTCTTTCGGTTTTCACGAAACATTAAAAATAATCGTGTTACAAATTTTCATTGTATTATGTTATAATATATATATTGTAGTAGTATAATATATGTATAATATACGCTGCATTACTTTCAGACGTTCAGACATTTAAACTTTTTTTTTTGTTTTTTTTTTTTTAAAT
>NC_042494.1:146917233-146918141 GCF_005508785.2 Acyrthosiphon pisum
TATATTGTCAGTGGGTAAATAATACGATCAATTTTATTCAATTCGTTTTATATGGTGTGCATAAAATGCGTTAATAGTATGTCTTGTAGACTCCGGGTGCAAAATAGTTACACACAACACTTCTCACCTCCGGAGTCTTAGAGCGTATCAAGTCGAGTTGCCTTCGTATTTATTACGTGCGAAATTGTGTGAGATATAATCGTTTCTTGTGGATTCTGGATACTATTGAGATACACGCAACCTTTGTGAACTCTATATTGTCAGTGGGTAAATAATACGACCAATTTTATTCAATTCGTTTTATGGTGTGCATAAAATGCGTTAATAGTATGTCTTGTAGACTCTGGGCGCAAAATAGTTACACACAACACTTCTCACCTCCGGAGTCTTAGAGCGTATCAAGTCGAGATGCCTTCGTATTTATTGTGTGCGAAAGTGTGAAAGATATAATCATTCCTTGTGGATTCCGGATAAAATTGAGATACACGCAACCTTTGTGAACTCTATATGGTCAGTGGGGAAATAATACGACCAATTTTATTCAATTCGTTTTATATGGTGTGCATAAAATGCGTTAATATTATATCTTGTGGACTCCGGGCGCATAATAGTTACACACAATACTTCTCACCTCCGGAGTCTTAGAACGTATCAAGTCGAGATCCCTTCGTATTTATTACGTGCGAAATTGTGTGAGATATAATCGTTTCTTGTGGATTCTGGATACTATTGAGATACACGCAACCTTTGTGAACTCTATATTGTCAGTGGGTAAATAATACGATCAATTTTATTCAATTCGTTATATATGGTGTGCATAAAATGCGTTAATAGTATGTCTTGTGGACTCCGGGCGCATAATAGTTACACACAACACTTCTCACCTCCAGAGTCTTAGAACGTATCAA
>NC_042494.1:146918241-146941975 GCF_005508785.2 Acyrthosiphon pisum
AATTAATTTGATCAGTAGATATTTTTTTATTAGGGATGCTGGGTGTTTGTTACATTTTCAGTGTTCAGCGGTTGTGTTATTTCCAATTTATTCATGGCCATTTTTTTGCATGTTAAAGACGTGTGCCCGATGGCTTTGCAATTGAAGCATGTAATACAATCGTCTGTGGAAAAGATCCGGTATTGGGAATCGTTATCGTTTATTAGTAGTGATCCTGGGATGTTTGGTGCGTCTTCGTGCTTTATGAACATTTGTCTCCGAAAAATTAATATGTGTTCATAGCCTTCGATGGTGATTCCCGCTTTGAGGTAGGTTCATTGGGATATCGGCGTTATGTTGGATTTTTTTAAGTGGTCGAGTATTACTTGATTGGAAATAGATGGACATACATTGGATATTACCTGGGTTAATAAGTCTGCGAATCTGAATTACGTGTTCGTTAATAGAAATTGATTGGTGTATTTCCATTAGATTATCGAGTATTATTTTGTTTGATAGGAAGATACCGAAACGGTTGTTTGAAATTCTGGAGCCGAATAATATGTTTTTGGGTGATATCATTTTGCCTATGGCCATGATGTATTCTTTTTGTGCTATACCATCAATTGAGTTAAGTACTAACGCTTGTTCTCTTGACGGTGGTTTTTCATTTGCTGTGATTGCGGCGAAAGAAAAAATATTTTTACTGTTTTTATTCGCAGTGTATTGAGTTGGGTCTAATTTAGAAGTGTTATCGGATATTGCCGTGGCGGCGGGGTTATCGAATTGTGTAGTGTTATTGTCAGTGCTAGTTATATAATCGTTAACGATGTTGATACTGGTGGTGGGCGGCGGCTGGGTGGCGGGAGTATTGGAGACGACGGTCGACGACGGAGATACGATGTCGTTATTGCCTGATTTTGTTGTGTGGTAATTAGATTGAGTGTGTGCTGGTGTTGTTTTTGTTTTACTAGGATTTGGTATTTTCGTCACCATTTCGAGCATGGAGTCATTTGTTTTTTTTGGAGTTTGTGGTTTTGGAATTTTATTTAACTGGGGTTTGTTTGTAGTTGTTTTGCCTGGTGGGGCGTTTTTGTACATTTTAGTGTTGTTCTCGGGTCAAGTATAATGATTCATATTACCTGTTCGAATGTGTAATTACGTTGTTGCTATCGGAAGCTTGATAAATACGCACTCGCGACACACGTGTAGAACGGTCGGTGGTTATACACGTACTGTATATTATAATTATATTTCATTCAAAGTGTATATTATATTTTGTTGATCATTATTTTTTGTTGTTTGTTCTGGAAAGTCGCAGAACCGCGTATAATATTATTATTACGTTGCGAATCGCCGTTTTGTTATTTATTATTTTAGTGGGCGCGATTCTCCTTTTATTATTATTACGCACAATCACGATTGTTTGTTAGGGTTCCGTACGGTAAAACGGGACCCTATTACCCTATTAAGACTCCGCTGTCCGTTCATTACCAGGTTGTATCTCATGAACCACGAAAGTTAGAAAGTTGAAATTTTCACAGATCATGTATTTCTGTTGTCGCTATAACTTCAAATACTGAAAATCCTAGAATATATAATATAAGCAGTGTTGCCGACATGTTTATAGTCGATGATGGTACAGAACCCCTCGTGCGGGAGTCTGACTCGCACTTGTTTTTTTTTTTTTTATTGTTGTTATTTATTTTTACGATCCGACCGTGTAATATAGTAATTATATATTTATGACAAAACCCGAAACAGACCTTTACTTACGCACTCGCACGCATATAATATAGGTGCGTATTTATAATATAAATATAGTATAGGTACGTCTATATACGGTCATCTACTCTTCATTTAGGTATAAAAAAAAAAAAAAAACATAAACATAAATTTCTGTGTGCGCGTGCGCAAGATTCTCTGTGTCTATCATTATATATACGCACATATTATATGTATATATTCATTTATTATATTCATATTTTATTTATATACACACGCAACACGACTATTTGGTCTGTGTGCTGTCTATTAATTTCTTATGCGTCATTATAGAATACCGCGTATCTACGTGTGTGTGTATGTGTGGAGGAAAATATAAAATTTTCAAGACGTCTCGGTTTTGCGTTTTTCACGGCTACACCTTTAGCGTCGGCGGCGGCCGTTTTTTTTTTATTTACGAGCGAGACTAACATTATATATATATATCTAAGCACGTCCATATACTATGTGCGCCAACGGGCCGTGGTGGTTATTTTCCATTTGGTGTTTCACCTCCCCCCCAACGACGCTTCGTCGGATTTTCACATTTTATACTTCACGAAAATCGATAAATATCCAATAGATACGGCACACGCGCGAAATATACTGTTGGCGCATATTATAATATTATTATGTATATATACCTAACATACGCCAGCAGTGGGAATTTCATTTCGGTCAACAACTGTCACAAGCATTTGGTAAATTTTTCCCGGCCGTGGTGCAAAACCTCCCAAGTTTAATATCGTTTGGACGACGCGTGTTGCGCGTAAATATTTTTTATACAATATTTTACGATAGCAATAATATTATCATAATATCGTAAACAGACGGTTCCTGGTCGTGCAAACGGATAATAATAATAATAATAATAATAATAATAATACAAATTTCGTTCAGACCTGCCCGTATAACATATGTTGCGATTTGCGAATAATATTATTATTTTATACCTACGTGTAAAATATGCAGAATATGTGTGTGAACATGCGAAGCGTACAAAATATAATATGTTTAATATACTATATTACCTAACAATATAATATTATGACGTGGCTGGCGATGTCTTATAAATTATAATGTGCACGACGGGGATGATATATATATGATAGCTGCTGAGGTACGACGTACGTGTGTAATAATATTATTAATATAACGGACGACAATATAATAACAACAACAACAATAATAATAATAATAATAATATTATGATGTACCTATATAATACCGCTACCTAGGTATATAGTATGATCCGGGACACAGTATACGGCGGTAGACGGTAGTGCTTTAACAGTCGAGAATTCTATCAATTTCCATACTGCGGGTGGCGACATAGTGTGACTTGTGATAATATTATAGTATCTGTAATATAAATTATGGGAATTATATTCAAAATAATTGCTTGTCATTAAAGTCTCTACGCATAAAATAATGATACCTATAATGCAGTTAGACAATGTTATAATGTCAGTGTGCTCGCATCAAAATTCGTAATAATAATAATGACATATTATTATAACATAATTACGATGCACTATTGGCGATTGAAAGCTTATCAATTATCAGGCCGGCGGGGGGTGGATCTGTAACGGGGAACATTTAAAATAACATATAAATGATGCACAGCGTCCCCGTTACATCTTATCAATTTCAATCGCCAATATTACAACTCGAGGATGGCAAACGTGGCGAGAATCGTATAATAGTGAAGTGAACATTATAAATCGCCAGTTATAGATTGCATACTGTTGTAGACATTGTTGAACTGTCATTTAACGCTCTGTAACGAGGTAATCGATATGATTCATCACATATGATATGCACTGCAGTTGTATAAATGCGCATATGTGCAAAGTTAATCAAAGAGCCACGAGTGAAAACTTAATTTTCTTAAACTTATTTTTATTTAATCAGTTGGTTCGTTTTAAAATTAAACCGAACAACTCAACTAGAGTTAGAGTTAAATATAAACTATATTATTATTGTTAACCATTCACTTACGACTTATAAGTATTATAACATTCTTGCTGCAGCAGAGTTGGATTCACTTAACAAACCAGAGTTAAATTCGTGTTCATTCACTCACCCTGCACCTATCTGCGTATATTTAAATATGGTTCACTGCAGTATAAAAAAAAAATAATGCTAAATAATTAGAGTCTCTAATTTTGTACCCAGTAAATTTCCACTCAAGTCCGATACAACGCGTACCTATGTATACAAACTTTACACGCAAAAAAAATTGATAAAATGATCACGGTACTGCGTAATTTGTAAACGAGGTGAACGGTATAGTGTTCAAAGGTCTGTACACATTTCAATTAACGATGGTGCATTTACATTTATTATACACCTACGTTGGCTACGTTGTATTAATAAATAGACCACGCTCAGGCCATTGATATAGGGAGGTTACACCTTACTGATGTTATTTGTTTCCACAAATCGTGTGTTGCCTTTTTTTGCGAATTTTGACCAAATATGTTTTATTAGTGTTTGTTTTTTATACAGTCTATAATTTTAATTTTGTTCAAGAAAAAATTACCCTATAAGTATCGCGGACATTGTGAGTTCATTTTCATTTTTATACAGTAAAATAAAATATGGGATTAAATTATAATAGAATCGGTACCAATATAATCACAAGATTACAAAGTATATTAATTTAACCATTCCCGCTGACTGTTGGAGAAAGGAAAAAATGTTTGATATCGGATCGGAAGTTCTGGTCCTAGGCTTTCGAATATAATATGTCATGAACGCAATGTAATAATATATCAAAATAACGAAGGAACTTATAATATTATGTAGGCGCCAACTGTAATGATATCAATTTTGAACAGACGATCATTGCGTTTACGCTATATCATCGAACACTATATGGCACTGCTCTATAATAGTGCTCTCACGCGAATTGTATGAAAAACGGTTTTCGAACAAAAGTTAACACACAAGTATGTCCAGAAGCGCGATACTATAATATATACTAGGGTCTAGGAGTTCGAAATCCCGATCGATTTCTTAGAGGAGAAAAAGCAGACCGACGAACGGAATTTCAATGTGCAGTCGTGTACAAAACGACGCGGATACCCGCTCGTAATATCCTTTGTGTGCTATTACTCTCTGTTTATCGTGGAATAATAAAAAAAATACCATCGTCGAGATGCTATTGCTGAAGCATAACGAAAGACAGTAATCTAGGGGTGTGTGTGTGTGTGTGTGGATAATAAGGAAATAGTAAAAGCTCTAAAATATCATACTGTACACTTATCAGTTACCACCTATTTCTATTATACTATGTTAACAATAAAGCTATTGTTTGAAAAACTTCCCGTTGTCCAATTGAAGTTCGAATATATTTTCCGTTAGTGGAGGTGGTAGATATAGAAAATAGGTAGCTAAAGAAATACCGTATATATATTATGTAAGCGAATATGGCCAATATGCCTAATATGGCTAAAACGTATATTTGATAACAATATTATGGCGACATTCGATATGAAAGAGACATTTAATTTTGCTGATAGCGAAATTATTTCTAAAATTTTAAATATCACGTTAATTAATAATATAATACATATTTTATTCAAAAATATTATATTCTAATTTAATCAAATTACGTATTACTAGTTTTAAATTATTAATATTTTGTAATATTACTTATCGTTCATTTATCACAACGATTATGAACAAAAGGTAAGAAGTAGGATACCTAGGTACTATGTATACATGGGTATAATAATTATTAATTTTATCCTCTAGTTGAACCCGTTCAAAAATGACTAGCTATCTAATGACACACGCGTACGGTATGGTGACAAGTAGGCCCCTATAAAATGGAGTCGATATTTAAATAGCTGTTTCTTTCTAGATTTTCATAATATTAAAGTTTCATCAATGGGTGGCTTCTTTACTCACTTTTTGTATTTTGTATACTCATGTTATCTGTACCTTATCATATATGCTTATTTTGTCATCTGATATAGATTGTATATTTCGACTTAAAATAAAAAAAAAAAAGATTTTCATAATAATCAACACTGACGCATTGTTTTGACAAAATAATACACACATCACAACATCATAATATTATTCACAAAACGATTATCAATTTTTTTAACTTATTTTAATATTTGATTTGAATGTTACATTAATAATATTTAAGAGTGAACGTTAAGTTTATCAAGGTTTAAATATTTCAAAATTTTCATAGAATTAATCAATGAGCTACAACGAATTCATAAACATACAAATACGTACTTACCTATACAGACCACAGAGACTGTGTACTGTACTGCACTTTGTACTTACTCTCGAAGTTTAACAAAATCGTATCGCAAACCCCTAAAACGAATCGAATTGTGCGGACTATTCGTTTTAGACGTGTGTTGGAAAAGTTTTCTGAGAAAACAATATTATTGTTGCGTTCTATTGGTATAAACAATTAACGCTTTTTTAAAGTCTCAAACGCCCTTATCGCTCCGGAGCTTAAACCACTATTAAATCATTGCAATCGCAGTTTTTTTTATTGTTTTATAAGCAAACTGAATTTCCAGCGTCTCGTGCTCTCGTGTTATATTACAGCTCAAGTAGCTAAAGATATTCTTTACGACGGAAGTTTGGTCCGAAACTTGTTTGTTCTACTCCAATATTTTATTATTATCGTCTGCCTAAACCTACGTCATCGTCAGCGCCCCTATTATGCGTATTATGTAACCAGTAACCACTATAACCTGCACGCGCGTGCTGCTGCAGAGAACAATATTGTCCGGTAAGGGTTGACCGTCCATTTGATCTATGCCGTGGTGGTTTCTTATCTATTTTTCCTCCCCCCCCCCACCAACCACCGACCATTTTCGGTGAGCAGGATGCAGGACATATGTCCCGTGACAGTGTGACACGGACGGCGATCGACGACTAATCACTTTAGCAGTTTCCCGCAGTCATCGTCAGGCTCGTTCCGGAAACGGATTGCCGTGTTGGCCATTTTTCAAGGCCGGAGGGTTAAACGCGTATTTCGAAGACGGTCGTGCAAAATTAAACCCACTAGAGGATAGTAAATAATATATTTTTTCGTCACGATTCTGCTATAATGGTAATGCCACTATATTATATATTATAATATAGTATTATGTATTATGCGTTCTTTCGGTTTTCACGAAACATTAAAAATAATCGTGTTACAAATTTTCATTGTATTATGTTATAATATATATATTGTAGTAGTATAATAATATGTATAATATACGCTGCATTACTTTCAAGACGTTCAGACATTTAAACTTTTTTTTTGTTTTTTTTTTTTAAATCTCCGCGTGCGGAAAAATCACGAAATAATATATACCGGCCAGCTAGGTATAATATATCTAATATTATTTTACATTACTATGAAATGGATATGGGAGAGGTGGGTAAAATGGGGTCCTTAAGGGAAAAAAGCTCCCATCCTTTAAACTATTGAACTTAAAGAACTTATCTAAACTAAAAAACTTTCTCTTATACGTTCACTAAACATATATGTTTTTAAATTGTTTAATCCTTTGATAGTTTTTTTATTTTTTAATTGTTTTAAAAATTTTAGTTTTGCTCTATTTTAGCCGTTTGGAAGGTAAAAATGGGGTAGTTAGTTGGGTAAAATGGGGAATGATTAAAAATGTCATGAAAATTAATATTTCTTCTCATTAAATATTATTTTACTAAGCAAAACATATTTGTATAAAAATAAATAAAAATAAAAGTTTTTAAGATTATGGGAGAATGTAACTCTGGCTAAAATGGGGTACCTCATTTTAACCATATCTTGGGTACCCCATTTTAAACAAAACTATAAAGTCACACAAAATAATTTTTTTTAAATGTTGATTTAACTCTTATACTTGGAGATAATTTAAAAACAAAGGTGATAAAGTACTAAATAAATAATAATAATTACTTGTTCAAAATATCCGAAAGGAGAAGTTAAAAACGTGATTCTATGATAGTAAAATAATTTTCACGCTACTTGTTAAAACCAAAAATTATTTTTTGTGATAAAAATATTTGATAAATAATAAATATTTAAACATCACATGTTTCGATAAGCTTTATATTGATAAATTACGATTCCATTATCACCAATCGATTCCAGTGTAACCAATAACACCAGTGGCGTATTTAGGGGGGTGGCCCCCTAGGCCAGAGCCCATAGTTAAATTGCAGGTTCAATCAAACCATTGCATTTATATTTGCACTGTTTACAGTTTTTCACCATGATTAAGTTAGCCGGTTGATTAAAATCGTTTTTGAGGAATCAACAAGGAAATGTTATATTGTCAGTACTTGCTTTGATGACTTATTGACTTTGATGTTAAATTCATAGTAAGATAACATCAAAATATATAAATGACACTGTCATTATTTTTAAAAAAAGTACCAAAAAATTAATTTTACATAGGAATTATAAAATTAAATTGCGCAATTTATATTTGTACTGTATATAATATTTAAATGTCATAATTATAACCACCCTAAAAAATGTATAATTATGGCCATGTTAGTCGTGCTATGCTTGTCTAGTGATGACTGATAAATCGGCCCATAGTGAATATAATTCGTATATACGCCACCGAATAACACCAATACCCTGTTTTACCCGACTACCCTTATTTTACCCACCTCTCCACTACAATGTATTTTACATCATCGTTGCTGCGGCAGTGCCGATCCGGGATCCCACAAACGGTCATAATAATAATATATTAATTCAAAAAAATATTATGATATTATCGATAAGTGTTTATTTATTTTCCAAATAATATTGATATTACCGCGATTCGTTATCGGGCAACGCGCAGTTTGCAAATCTCACTGCTGTGACAGAAATCAATCTAAAAGCGATATTATTATAAAAAATTAATGCGCGTATTCCTCCGACTCCGTTCTGAATTAATTATATTATTTTGTTTAATTGCGACGTTTGCGAGTATACATCAAAAACCACTGTGTTCCGCGGTTATTATTGTTATTATTATTATTATTATTATTATACCGTCATATAATATATACTATTCATAGAGAGAAAGAGAGATATTTTAATATATTATATTGTACCCATAGTAATTATCGTAATGCTTTTTTCCTAAAATGTTTGATTTCCTGTCGCTTGGTAAAACAACCATCATATTATATACCTATATTTATAATATTACATAATATTATTATTAGAGATGGGAGATCGGTAAATTTAGCTGGTAAATTTTACCGGTGAGGTAAATTTACATAAATTTTAGCGATAATATTGTTCTACCGATAAATTTTTTACCATTTTAAAATTCGAGTGACCACTCATTTCAATTGTTTTCATATGCACAAAAACGCTATAGTGACATTCATATCTCCACAATGCATGATATAAATATAACTATTTATATATACCTACTTATATTTATATCATGCACATGAGATCTTCCAGCAAATAATTATTACCAAGACAGTTTTTAACACCGTCCATCATCTCTGATTTACTCTAAATAATATTTTTAGTCCAATATAACTAATATAATTTGGAGGTGCTAAGTAACCCCGGCACTCCCGTTTGTGCGATAACGCTACTAAGTAAAAATATTATACAGTATTAATAAATATACGTACGTTTACGTAAAATTTACAGGTAAATTTACCGGAAAAAAATGTACGATAAAATTTCCATCTCTAAATATTATGCATTAAAATGTCTATCACTATGTATCAGTACGACACTTTCAGCGGTGCAATACTCCGCGAGCATGCGGTATAATAATAAACGAAAATGTTAGGTATATGGATATCTTTTCTGACTATAGTTTTTTTTTATATATAATATATATTATATATAATTCGGTGGAGTTCGAGATCTTTCGTATCAAAGGCTGCAGCAAAATAAATATAGTGTGTTATTTACGAAACATAAATTATATTACACGCGCGCGCGCGGCTTTAAATAAATTAAGTGTAGGTATAATATTGTAATATTATGCTTATGTATACAGGAAAACTTTTTCGTACATATACATATATATTGTAAAATAAATAAGTGAAGTTCATAACTCGATGCAGCCGAAAAATTCTACTCGGTATTACTTAAAAGTGTAACAGTTATATATAAACATGATATACTATAATACAGGTATATACCTATATATACCATATTTCAGACCCGTCGCCGAGTTCAAAGTGAATTTCAAAAACGTGAAAAGTATATTATAGAACTTGTTGTAAAATTACGTGTTGTTCGCAGATATGTCGAATAAATTCGATAAAATTGATATAAGTTGCTGAAATGTTTTTACATAATATTATAACACTCCGTGATACGCGAGATTAACGTCGAAATGTCACGGAACTTTGGGTCTATAAATATTGAGCAGGCGTATACATTACTTTAACAACAAAAAAATTGTGGAAAACGAAACTACACGATAAATCGTCAATACACTATACACATAAAATATACATGGTACCATAGCACGTGCTTATCAAACACACTCATTTCGCTTATCCTTTTAATGCATTTATCTAAATTCTGATTTTATGAATCCTTTAGAATTATACTTAAAATTACCATATTTTAAAAAAGGAACTTAAGATATTTAATATTGAACCATTAAAAAATTTGCTATACAAACTATTTTTTCAAATAAATCTAAGTACCTATTTTTTACAGCAAACCGTTAAGCAGATAGTGAAATTTTTTTTATATATATCATAATATCATGTTTTGTAGACCGAAAAACGTCGTCAGTGTAAGTTATCCTCGGAATTGGTCGTAATCTGAATAACGAGCTGTAATACATTTTTTTTTGAACTTTTAAGCTATAATAATCTCGACTCACTCGCCTGCAGTCACCCTCGTATTAAATATTATAAATGTACGAGGTATAGGTACAAGTTATTATTTATCAAATTATTAATCATCAATCATTTGGTACATCACAACGATTTCACATTTTCCTATATTTGACTGGTCTGTTTCTCCGTCGTTGCATTTCACCATTTCCCTGCACGTCATAATAATAGTGCGCAGCACAGTTATGTATTCGTTAACCGTAAAAACGAAACGATCTACGTACAAACTAAACTTCGCGTTCTGTGTTGAACATCGATATTATTATTAAATGTACATTTTTTTTTATTTATACTTTCTTATCGATTCCGTTTTCCATCCAACTGCACTGGCACAATACCTATGTAAAAGTATAGCTTTCTCGGGAGGTTTTAAATACATTTAAACTGCACACTTCCTGCAGCAGCTGTTAAAACCGTCTCGATCGCGTCATAACAGTAATATCGCAAATGCAATACAAATTCGAAAAACAAAACAAAGTTATTGTACGCGACGATACTACCCGAACGTGCGACACTCTGTTTTAACTGTGAAAAAAATTGAAATCAGACACCGTCTGTGAGTTGAGTTGGAAAAAAAATCTACGAAGGGCATATCGATGACGTTGTTGATTCGAGTAACCCGTGGCTTTTAACCGTCCAAATGGGTACTGGCTATTATCACGTCCTCTTTTAATTGCGTAGCCTGGGAAAATATAAAAACATTAGGGTTGTCAATTTTACAGTGTAACGTCGTACTTATTTAAATATAAATAATGATAATTATAGTAATTTATTTATTAAAATGGCTATTTATTGAAACAAATACCGAGCCCCATCCTGATATTCCTAACCTAGGTATACTGTAAGAAAATCAACCCATAAACAATTCTATAATTACCGACAAAGTGACAAAGTATAAACAGTCATTACATTTTTTTTTTAATAGTCGATTGAATAAAAAATGTCACGTCGATAAAAAGGAACTTAAAATTTCAAGTAGGTACGATGATGTTATACACTTATATTATATCAATACGAATCAATTTCATCTCCCGGTACCCAAAAAACTCGTATTTAAAAAAAAACCACTGTGGTAATGGATTGCACATGCTCTCGCTTTTTTTTTGTCTTAAGTGCGAACTTAAGTCATTCGAACGCACTTAATTCTTGAGGTACCTGAATATCATTTTATTATACAATATATATGATACATTATTTGATTATTTGTTGCGTCATTCGTACATCTTAAAACGTAGGTACATATTACACAATATTATAATATATTTATGTTGTCAACCAACAATAATATGGATGCCCCGGGTAATAACTATACACTATGTGTATACTATTTTTATTTATGATATAAATCTCCGTTAACGCGTTTTCGTCGGTTTTTATATTTGCTACACATTTCTTACAATGATATTATAGTTGTAGGTATATGGGTGTAACGTAGATTATTGCATTTTATTTATTTCGTTTCATAACTTACTACAATGTAGTATTATTTTATCCATTCAGATTACCTATTCGTAAACAGTGAAAACTAAAACAAAATTACACAATCGACCTAGTGAACTTTAGAATAATATAATAATAATATAATACACTGATTCACTGTAACAATGGCCAACTGTTGTTCATGTAAGCAATAGTTACTTATTAGTTACTATAGGTACTTACTAACTACTTCAATATTGCATGCAGATAATATAATATTATTGCGTATAATGGACTAATTAAAACACTTATAACTATTGGAAGTAATGAATTCGAACATTTCGTTTAGACGTCTAGACGTCTAGTCATCGAGTTACAAACTAACATATCAAATTTACATATTATTTTTTGAAAAGTCTGTACATTTTTTATAAAATTACTAACATTAGTATAGTGTCCCAGGTTTTAAAACCGCATTTGGAAATATTATTTTATTTACGTTAATGACGATTTCCGCGGCGTCTACTGCAAGATATGGGAAAAATTTGACAATTTAAATAACAGTCGTCCAGTAAATATTTAGCCACCATAGACTATTTTATTACAATGATCTATATAAAAACAATTTTATAGCAGAATTTATACATTATTTTCGACTTAAGTGGATCACACGTATTTTTCATACTAGACTAATAAGTGGTAGTAAATTACACACACTTCAGGATTTCCAATTTTAATTTTTATACATGTATGAACTCTGACAAAATGTCAAAATATTAAGTCTTTTTAGGAAGCCGATTTTCAATTTTCAATTTAAAAGAATATTAAAATTGAGATTTTTCTTCAAAAAATGAAATAATATTGCATTACATTGGACGTGAAATAGCTATATACACCCAACAAAAATGTATGTACTTCAAGAGATCCGATTTAAAGAATATAAATATGTTTGAATACATAAACAAGATTACTTCGCATCAGTCAGAGCACTTTTTTAATTTTAACAAGTTCTTGACGGGAATAAACGTTTTCAACTTTATCAAACCATTATATTAAATATTATATTGAAAACTATTAAAAATATTGATTATATATTATGCTCCGATCAGTGCAAAGTAAGCTTCTTTATCAAATCAAATATCTTTTGCACTTTTTTAAATCGAACCACTGGAAGTACCTCACTGGCTTTTTGTCAGACGTTAAGGTCGTTTTTAAGGTAAATTGACAGGGTTTGCAGAGGCCACGTTGATCGGTGACTTCACTGCAATGAGCCGCGTAGGAAACGGAAAAGAAGTAATGTAAACCATCACATATTATACAGTCAATGAATGGTATTATACTATTAGAATAACATAAAACAATAACTATATTGTTCTGTGGTAGGTAGGTATCACTAAATACGGACTAGGTACAGTAATATACGGGTAACCCGAGATAATGGAATCGAAAATCGAATTTCGGCAACACCCTAATGTAATTATTCTAACGTTGTTCGTACACATCGCACACAATAATATACTATGCACGACTACTAAAAGAGCTACTATACAACTACAGTGATACTTATCACCTCGTTACGAACTTTTGCATTCATTTGATACGGTTCATAACGACAATATTATGTTATAATAATAATAATAATAATAATAATATGTATAATCCGATACTCGGTCAGGCGTAATTGTGTGCGAACGCGAAGAATTAATTTATTCCATTTCTGCATTTTCTCGTGTCGCATACTCGTATCGTAATATTATACACACGCGTAGAGTGGGTATTCTCGACGCAAAAGTCGCAACTTTAGTTTAATGTATGCTTGATACTATACAATATGTATTTGATATTATAATAATAATAGCGACGGAAGGGTATAGTCATTGTTTTGAACGAATATTGCCGTACGTGTATAATACAATATAATAATATACACAACAATATTAATATTATCATCGCGTTTTATAATGTTGAAACTTTGGTAGAATCATAAAATATGTAATATTATACTTATTTACTCTTTAAAATGTCATTTCCTCAAACGTCTCAAACACGCACTACGTCGGACAACGCATATATTTAACAATATATATATAATAATGATAATATCTAAATATAAAAAATAACCGTGCAGTTGGTTTCAAACCAATGTAAGACCTACAATTTTATGATAATTGGTCGATAATAGAGAGCAGTGAGCCAGGGACTGGAACCTCATCGAAAAGAACCGGTTTTGAAACCAGAACCCTTTGAATACTGAGAATCGAAACCTCACCGGAACCCTTATTTAAATCAATTTAAAAACCAGAACCGATACTTTTACTTTACACATTATTTTACATAAGTATAAAACCAAAACAGGTAACAATTTTTTTATTTTTTAAGAACCAAAAAGAAACCAAAACCTAAATTTTAGTTTTTCTGGGAACCAAACTGGAACCGGAACCGAAATTTTACCTTTTCTGGGTACCGACATGGAACCGAAATCGAAATTTTAATTTTACTTGGAACCTAACAGGAACCGGAACCTTAAAAATCATCAAGGTTCCAGGCCCCGCAGCGAGCACACATTAATATTATTGTGTGCATATACGATTAAAATATAATATTACAATATATTGAACAATGTAGATTTAAATTTCAAGTTTACTAAATGTACATAAGATCAAAATATAATGTAATCAGAAGTATATTATGTTACCCGTCAATCCTATCGTTACTTGTCTTCTCGTGAATAGGTAAGCGTCTATTAAATAAGAAAGTAGCACTTGAAGCAAAATAATAATAATAAACACGATATTTTCCATTTCAGGGAAAATATATAAATCATAAAATATATGTTTTTGGGTTTTTAACGTAGGTAATCTGAAAAATATATAGTAGCGAGCTACGTAGTGATGAGTGAATGTTTTACTTAATTATTAATTGGTTTCTCAATAATTTAAAAACTGTTTAATATAATTTGTAGCATTATTATTATTATTATTATTATCTTATACTGTTGAATATAGGTATCTAATAACTAATAGGTTTAATTATATAAATCAAATATTGACTAAATTTCTAAAAAAATTATAAAAAAAATATGACGTTGTTAAAAAAATTATTTTAATTCCCTATATTTAAGAATAATAAGAACAAGTAATAAATTTGTTCATGTTCGTCTAAAAAATGAACGAAATTTCAATGTTATATGTACCTTGAAAAAGAAACATTCAGAATAATGAATGGCTAGAGCCGCTAGACAGAAGACTTGTAATAGAATCAATAATCAATTTCCTATTCAAAGTCGTCAAAAGCTATTGTCATTTGTCGGTGAAATGCAATATTAAACATTAACTCATTTCCAATTGTAGGTAGATAGGTAGGATATGTCAAAAATACTTTTGATATAGGTCCTTGTTTCCCTGTCAGGAAGTAAAAATAGCAATTCACCATGGTCGTCACTGCAGTGTGCAGTTATCTATGCTCGGTCTTATCAAAGTTACATAATATTATGGGCTTTTGAGCACCTATTGTTATTCGATAACGTGCGTCGTTTATGCCTATACGTCGCATTGGCTTTAAAAACCCAACGCGCGACGGAGGTTTTTCAGTTGTGTTTATATTATAATATTTATATTCGCTGACATGTCGAAATAGAATATTCCTGTCAAATGCGCGTTGCCATATACCCACACTCCACAGTATATTATTGATGTAATGCAATTTTACAAGAACCGCAATTCACAATAATATATTGCATTATGCGTGATACAATAAACATAATAATTTATTACTGCACTCGCACGTGCAGCATAGTATCTATCTTTGCCTCCCGTTATAAAAGATATCCACGGTCGGCCTATAGAAAAATAATCTCGTGCCACACGATTAGATTTTCAATACAGCTGACTTCCCTTTACGGCTGATATATTATTATTATTATAGAACAGTGCACCTAGCGGCGAATAGTAAGTTCTTTCACGGCAGTAGCGAGTAAAAAAATTACGTAGGTACGTTAATAATAATTTCTAGAAATTGTATATATACCGTGTATAAGTTCTTACACGGTAAAAGAGGTACATAAGTATCTACTTCGATTTTTACACGGTGGACGGAATTGTATATTATTATAATATTATGTAAGTTTTTACACGTCAAAAATTACTTATGTTAACCCTAAAGATGCTTCAAGACATTAGCATTCGTTCGACTACATTAATTATTGTATGAAAATATAAATTATAGTTATTTTTTTTAACAATTAAATATTTATGAAATTGACTATGTTATTTGTATTATATTTTTTAATACTAAGTGTTAAAAATATTAATTTAAGTCTTTAACAGCAGTTTGATTACATTTTAATATATAAAATATTAGATGAATATCCCGGCTTCGCCCGTGTGGCCGTGTTTTTTTAGGCAAATCCTGTATAGTTTAATATACGCAATATAGGTAATATATAATATAGTGTATCTTGATTTGAGTGTATCTGAGTTTAAATGTACGCCATACGGAAGTGTACCTCAGCTCACGGACAAATCGGCGTCAGTATACCTAGGTTTGAAAAATAATTTGACCTAGATGGGCAACCGAAAGTCACAGATCGGCCGATTTAGCACTTCTTATATTTTTTAACGTGGTTTAAAGCAGGGCTTAAATCAAAAATAATAATACCGTTTACCGTTATATGGATATTAAACGTTATGATCGAATGACTGTTTAACGTTATATAGAATTTAAACGTTATAAACATTTAAACGTTACTCAACTTAAGCATTTAAACGTTATGAAGCATTTAGTGTTATCTGATGGATATAGCTTATTTCCCACACAAAACAGAGTGATTGAAAAATATAATATTACAAAAATAACCATAATATATATTTTACTGATAGTTATAATTTTATAAAATAAATATATAATCTTATTTTGAGGATATATATAAGATACACACATACATTTGGTTTTAAGATATAGGTAGTTTCTTTATTCGAGGCCATAAGCGCCACGATCTGTTACATGATTGTACCTGATCTGCCTGAGTAACCAATGACAACCATTAATATACAAAAAAAAGTATATAACAATAATATAAGCAACCGGTTATAGTATGTACAGTGTTTGATTGTTTGATATATTATACGTGGGTACTCCAAAAATCGTAGACGAGATTCATATTATTGCTGACCTTATACTTAAAGTCATTGAAATGTCAGTGTGGTCAGAATTTCGCCGAACGCATAAACGTTTTGGGAGTGTGCTTAGGACCTATAGACTGAAGCTTAGCGAGTTCTGAATTTTGTGTTACAAATTGATATTACTTACTTGAATATAGTGTTCTAATAAAAAATGAAGGCAAACATTTTGGATTTCAAATGCTTGAACTAAATCATGCAGTCGAAAGGAACTTTCGGTGTTGTCGTCTAGAAACACTGCGACATTGCCACCGTCAAAATGCTAACAGAAATCTAATTAAATTTTTTTTAGTTTAATTGCACGCATTGTTAATATAATAATTTGATAATAATTATTGTATTGTATTTCGAGTGTCTCTGCAATTGAAATGTATTTTAACGACTAACGTCAAATGCATAGGTCCATTATAATTTATAATCTACTATAAAACAGGTAATTAAATATTATAATATATTTCGTGTTAGTTTCACCACGTCGTCACCGAAGTACCGAACCACATTGCCGATCGCCAAAAGAAACTGCGCCAATAATACAATATTAATATATTATCGCCGAGTATTACGTTTATTTATGTTGAAAATTACATTTTATTAAATGGTGACTTCATTGCTCATTGGGACATCTTCGTTGTAAATCGCAAAAACTAGTCATATATATAACTGTTGTATGGCTATATATTATTATTTTTTTAAATTTTAAAGTTTTCTGCCAATAATGATCATCTAAACTGTAAAAAAAACTGTTTTTAAGTGTACAGTATTTTTTTTTATTTTAGATTCTGAGCTGAGCGATCAATAAATAAACAAAATTATTTACAACAATTTACAAAGAGTAATATTATAGTACATATTTTGTTATACGATAACGAAAAGGTGGCGCACTAATTAAGGGTTTTTACTTTTTAACGTCTAAATGTGCTCGCCACTCGCAACTGAAGAACCGAAATAAAGGCATGCAACGTGTAGTTAATGATGATAAAAATAACGATAATGATAATTTTGTAAACCACTTGTAAAATTTAAATTTAAGGATTTTCTGAACTAGCGATGATTTATTATTTTTATTTAATTTTAAAACTAAAAATGTTGTTAACCGGTACGAATATAATTTTGTGGAATAGTTTTCTCGTTTAATGATCAAAACCATTTTGTAGAAAAATCTAAATGACCTGGAAATACAAATATAATTATGCATAATTATATGTCATATAATTATGGTTTTTTTTTCGGTCGTTGGCGGGAGAAATTCTAGACCAGTATTAACCACTACCCGAACAGAGAAATTCCCAAAAATCCTAAGCGTTGGGCGTTTTTATAAGTTTAGCGTGGAAAATAAACACAGACGACCGTGATTACAGAATAATAATATAAAATATTTGAGATTTAAAAACGTTCAACGTTCTAATTAGGGTTTGGTGGTGCTACATTTCTCCTGAAATCTGTTTAAACCCCTATTTTAATAGTTGGTAGCAAGGCCTATGACACAGTAAAATATGGGCGCTGGAAATTTAGCAAAAGTAATTAGAAATACTAAATGGTACGATAGACAAATAGTATTATATTATATTAGATACGAATCGATAAACAACGTCGATGTGGTAGGTCGTGGTAGGTATATAAATTATTATTAGAGCTTTAAAATATCACGAAATTTATTTTCTTCAAATATTTCATATATGTGAAAAAAAAGCAATTAGTTTATTAAATTTTCTAAAAGTGTATAGACATAAACTTATGGCAATAGAAGGTTTTTAAAAATTCGTTTATTTCATTGAATCCTAATAAATAATTGCCAATAATTATTATACAAGTTGATATAATACTATTAATACTGTAAATCATTGCACTATAAATTATACTAGATACCATTAAATTAGAGTTTTTAAATTTGAATTTATGTAAGTGATGATAATCGTCATAGTTCGTAAACGTTGGTTGATAATCATTATCGAATTTTTCTGTGTATAATCAATAATTATTTCTAATCATAATATCACAACTGAATACGTTTAAAATAAAAATAATAATTTTCATAATTTCAAATTCAGATCCCTATAACTAGTATTATTATATAAATATAATATTACAGGTGCACAAATATCACGATCGGACCAAGTGATACGTATATTGTATATAGATATAGGTACTAAAATAGTCAAATGTAGTGATTCCCAATTGGTGGACCGTGGTTGTGTAGTACCTACTGTAGTGATTTTTTTTTTATTTTAGAGAAATTATTAAATTCGTAGTTGTTTGAAATTCCTGGTAATGTTGGACATTGAAATTTGATTTACCGCGAAAAAGGTAGATAATTAATTAAGTTGAAAAGTACCTAACTATTCACAAAAGAGAGGTCCCCGTGGATCAATTTAAGTTATAGCTAAGGGTACGTGGCTTCATACTAATTGGGAACTACTGGTAAAATGTATTAAGAGGACGTTACACCGACATTTGTTGTTGTCTCCGTCTTACGAATTCATAACATAGAAAATTGTACGCTCGTGTAGCTCCGTTTGTTTATAAATTAGAGTGAATTGACCTCTTATACAATTTAAAGGCAAGATTATTATCCGAGCAATCTCGTTGGCTTTATATTACTTATATTTTAGTTTTAAAGCGAGTTATTCGTATTTTAAGATGTACAAACAATTTACAATTTTAAAATACTCATAACTCGCATTAAAATAAAAATATAATAAGCCCATGAGATCACCTAGATAATAATCTTCCCTTTAAATTTTAGAAGAGGTCAATTTATTCACTATTAGTTTTTAAACTAACGGAGCAAACGTTTTCTGCTGAGCATACAATTTGCCGTGTTACGCGCACTTGTATAAGACAGAAACAACAAAATGTTGGTGTAACGTCCTCTTAATGTGTATCAGGAATATCTGATAATCTTTCATCGATATTATATTATATTTAAATACCTCAGACCTTCATATCGTAATAAATAGTATAGTGTGATACACCATAATATTATATACACTCTGTATTTTATTATTATTATAATATTGACTCTCTCGGCGGAAATCTGTGGGTATCTACTGGGTAATTAATAATATGTACGCACATAATACGTACAATAATGATAACAATAAATTGTAATATTAATAAGTATTATAACCGTGGGATTTACAAATTTTGACGATTGTGTTTGATCCACGGTCTCGTATAATACGAAATTGTTATATTATTATTATTATTATATAGCGGTATACAAACTAAAAAGACTCGATTTTATTACGGAAACACCTGACGATGCGATAACGCGATGAGGACGCAACATCGCTATGATACGATAATATAATAATATTATTTCTTCGCATATTTATCGAGTGGAAAGTTCTCATCCGATGTGCCGTCCACGGAATTATTATAATATATCGCTTTCGATAATTATACTCGGCGTTTCGTCAAATATATTATAATTCGTGTATTATATATTATAGCGGAGGAGGAGGAGTGGTAACGCTATAATAATAATGGTGCAAACGCGTTTCATAAAAAAGGTAATCGTCTGAGTAAGAGTCGAATCATGCGCAGGTATATATTATGTTATAAATAATATATATTATTTTCGATCATAGTTCCGCCATCCGACTATGGGTGTATGATATTCGTATACTTACTCATGTAATATTTTAATATAATAATAATATGTGTTACGTTTGGGGGTCACAATATATTGTTATGTAGGGACGGTTTTCGAATCGGCTAAAACGCTTTGAAACGTTAGCGTTATAATAGATAATATAGGGTAGGTATTATAGAATGCAGTCGAAAAAATAATATTATAATGTGTTATTAATTATTATGATAATAATCTGAAAAATACCATCCCGCAGCGCGTTTCGTCCTCGACGTGTACTGCCAACTAGAAAGCACTCTGCCGGCGAAAGTGATGGTGCTCTCAATTGCAGAATGAGACGACAAAGTAATTTTTTATTTTTTTACACATTTTAGATACGCGTTTTTGGGCTGGGTACGACTTTTTTATTTCTACTTTTTCACCAGGCCGATTTTCGTTAAGCTTTGTTTATTGCCATATTTATACACAAATCGACAGTAAAAATAAAAATTAATTAATTAAATTCCTAACAAACTATGTAGCATGCTACTGTGGATATGTTTCACAAAAACATATCTATGATTCCTCAATTTTCCTTGCAGGGTAAAAACATCAAGTAGCTTTCTACGTCGTATAATGTTTTTTTTATAATTTTTCGCTATCGTCATCACACCCGGGTTAACTTTAACCCCAACCCCTCTGTAACCATACATTTATCGTTGCAGTTGTGTAATAATTTGTTCAATAGCAATGCGTTCAATAATTGCATCGTTTGATAATAATCCCTCTACAATCGAAGAGGGAGTCGAAAAAACATCCTGGGAAATAATAATGTACACCATATATGGTAAAAAAGTGCGATTTAATTTTTGACTAAAAACGTCTGACCACCAAAATACTAAACGGAAAAAAATCCAGTTTAATTTTTTTTTCTTAAACAAATGTCTTGATTTTTAATAATATAAACAATGAAAGGTAAAATAATATGTAATATAATTTATAATTTATAATACTGAAAAATAATTTCTTATTATATATAATTATTATTATTATAATAATATTAATAGTTATTGATATAAAAATAATGGAATACACTTGTAATATATAAATAATATACCCTTATAAACTTAAATAAACTTATAGAATTTGGAACTTACAAAACACCAAATTAAATGAAATAAAAAGAGACATACATCGTTGGACAAACCCTAACATCAACCGTAAAGAATATACTGTTCTCAATAGACTCCGTACTGGTCACACCAGAACTACTCACGGCTTCCTGATGGCAAGAGAGGAACCCCCCATATGTCAAACCTGCGGAACCTTGTTAACCGTCAAACATATAATAGCCGACTGTTTAATGTTCAACCAAGAACGGGCCACACATAAGATATCCTACAACCTAGACTCTTCACTCGGACCCAATCAAGAAAAAAACCTTGATTTAATAAAGTTTACGAAACAAACTAAATTGTTCAATCTAATATATAAAAAAAAAAAAAATTGTTAATAATTTAGTTTTCAATTAATGTAACAATCCTTATTTGTAACTAATGGCCTTTGTTGTCGATGTTATTTTTGAGATCAATAAAAAAAAAAAAAAAACTTATAGAATGAATATACCAAAACGAACATACTTGGGTGTTAAAACTCAAACTCAATTATAAAACATATTATTACGCAATACAAAAGAATATTAGGCAACAAACATTCCTCAAAGATTACATAACAATCTTTCCGAGACGTCCATACACAAAAACATGCCCATATATGGACATAAAGAATCAATAAAGAAAAAAAAACCGGTACGCAACACCATTACAGGATTACGTAACTGACTTCTGTCTCACTAAAAAAACAGTTTACACCTAAACATGCGCACTATACGACATTTGGTTAAATAATCAAATATCAATGCCAAAACTATGCGCAAAAGAAGTAATTATAGGATAGAGCACAAAACACGATACACCCCTATCATACCAATATTGCCAAAAACCGACGACAATGTGCAAAATACAAGATAACATGCACGAACATGCGCACTGTACGATATTCGATCAAACAACCGGATATCAGTGCCAAAATTATGCGCAACAAGGAGAATACGATAGCTCCTAACATATGAAATACTTTTCTCACACCAATATTGCGAAAAAACCATCGACAGTGTGCAAAAACACAATTTGAATGCACGCGCATGCGCAGATCACACAACAAACTTATAGCTTCCTTATATAAACGCAACGCACACAGGGCACCACAGGACACTCATGGTCCAGACGTCAATCAATCATCATCCATTCACAAGGACCACACGATGTGCCACGGCGGCGCCGTACACTGCTGCAATCAACATACATGACGACGTCAACGCCACCCACAGCGAGACTACGTGCTACCGTACAGTTTTTCTCAATCTGAAATTAATCTATTTCCACGAAGTTAACTTAACTATTGCGTTTGTTTTAACACCGGGTATGAGTTCACTTTTGATATATTTAATCTACTATCCAACCATGACAATATTGTTATTTCAATTCTTTACAAATCTAATTATCCTTCAAAAATATTAAGTTATGTAGGGCCAAACATATCCATACATCCACATCCAATCTTTATATTCCACATCAAAAAAATTCTAATATAAATTATAAACACCACGTAAAACACATCTCAATCAAAGAATAAACTCCACTTCAAATCCTGCTTGTCAATTCATTGTCTCTCCTGGACATTGGATTGCCAAAATATATCTGCAGTCTAGATCACGAGCTAGGGACTGGACATACATATGCGATGGGCCGACGTACTTTTCTCTTAAGCGACTAGACTTCAGATATATAAGTTATTGAAATGCGAGTCAACCAAATGTCAAATAATAAAAGAAACAAATAATAAACTCTGCTTCAAACACTGCATGAAGCAAGCGAATAAATATATAATAAAATATAATATA
>NC_042494.1:146942582-146948015 GCF_005508785.2 Acyrthosiphon pisum
AATATTCTGTAGTAGGATAAAAATAATGTAATTTAAGTGCCCATATGCGTACCTTCTTAATTTTCCATACCCTTTGTAATTTGCCGCATTACTCCGCACTACCCCGACTTCCCTTTCACTAATTTATTTTTTTTTTTTTTTTTTATCTCACTACACACTTGAACACTAATAATTAGTTAATATATTTTATTCCATTTACGAATAAAAGAGTAAATATTGTATAAAAATTAAAAACTCTTCCACTGATATGTCATTGTTCGGTACTTCGGTCACTCTGGAACATAAACTGTTTTAAACATTCGACGGTGTTACCAAACTTACGTATTTTTGGTGTTGGGAGTTGGGATCCCTTCATCTAATTCTTGCCACACTACTTTGACTCTATCTACACCTAACTTTTCAAGCATTTTATAAATTGACTTTTAGACAGTTTGGTGTGCGTGTCCGACAACATGCGTAAAACGGTTGTTCCAACTCTCGCAAATAGTGTTTGTACGATGATGACCGTTTATCATGGACGTTCCATTATTCTAATATTTCTTATTATTATTTAATTTTATATTCATAGCTTTTCCTAACTTTATATTTTGTACCGTTGACGTATATAGAATCGAAGTCAACAAGAACATCTGTAGTCTGTAGCTTCTTCTGTGAAAAACGTCCTTAAATATTTAACTCCGTCATGAACTTTATTTATTAGTAAGACTGCTAACCTTTTTTTGCTATGATTCAATCGATGGACACCGAAATGCGCGAAAAGTGCTGTACTTACGAACGGTACCTTCATTTTTTTTTTTATGAAATACACATGATACACATACAATATATATCTACCAACAAACCTTCGCGGTATCCGGTCAAACTTGGACGTAGTAATATATACAGCAAACGCTGAACACAGTAAATACACAATACAACATAATATATAATATTATTATGTATAGTTTTGTAACAATATAATTACACGGTGTACATACAGTCACTGCCGTACACTTTGTATATTATTATCATTATTATTATTGTTGTTGTCGTCGTTGTCACCGGTATTATAACAGTATTATAATAGTCTGCTGCAAGAGAGCTTTGTCGCGACGTTATTGCCGGAGCCGGACCGGATGTCGTATATTTCCGCACCGCCGCGCAAAACAATAAAACACACGCGCAAATAGCTGCGCATGCCTAAAATTAATCATTGCGTGTGGCGTTTAACGACAATATATTTTTTGATGTTTTGTCTCGGTCGCTCGTATTCTGAGGGACGATGTCGAGTTTCGTGTCATTCCAGTCAGACGACTACCTAAGCGCTATTCTTTAGGATGATTTTTATGATTTTTCTTAACATTTTTCGTGTTTATATATCATATATTACCTATGTCCAACTTATAACATAAAGATCAATTATTGACATTGTTTTAATATTTTTGCCGTTTTGTCTCGGTCGCGCGTATCCTGAGGGACGATGTTGAATTTCGTGTATACTTCCAGTCGGACATATTCTTTAGAATGTTTTTTATTTTTTTAACACTTTAGAAACAAACATTTTTCGTGTTTTAAGAATTATCGCAACGTATCTAAACTACAACATTATAAATTATTAATATCGTTTGATATACCATATACCTATTATATATATTTGTACTTTAGATATTATACAACCCAACACTATTAATTCTAGCATTACAAGGAAAGATGTTTTTCAATACTTTTGTTTTAAAATGTAAATATTAATATTATAAGAGCACACGCTACACATTCGCGTTTTAAGGGGTTCGAAATAGGCAATTTTAAGAAGAATTTTAGAAAACTCAAGATTTCAAATTTTAAATACATTTAAAAAATACTAGTTCAAATTTCAAAGTAACCTAAAAGTGTTCTCACATTTATTTAGTACCATTGGCAGTAGCTGCGTATGTAGTGCGTTTTAAAGAAAAATAACAATTCTTACGATTTTAATTTATTATAATATGTCAATTATTTCAATCGTATATAATAACACGTAGCTAAAATTCTGTAAATAATCTTCCACTCAAATATAATAAACCATTGACATCATCTAATATCAAATTGATCTGTTCTAAACATCCCAGGTGATCCCAAAAGACGCTTGAAACGTAAATGGTGCCAAGACCTTTTGAACGATCAGCAGTCATTCCTCATTACCGTGAAGTGGATTCTTCGGAAGGAATGTGATTGAGAACGGTCATTATTGGCGATACCTTTTTTAGACCCTTTTGACTATTACGATTGAGAACTCTCAGTTTTTATTTTTCCGCGCAACGTTGCCAAACTGTGCCATATAAAAATCGGCTATGGCTATAGCCTATATAAATATATATGACTCTTAGCACTGCTCACACACTGTCTATGTGACATTCACTATCTTAATCATATAATACATTGAACCATTAATAATGATACCTCATCTATATAAATACAACGATAACGAATTGTTTGCAACGAATAATCAAAATATATACTTTCGTAACGGAACTTTTGATTTTGCACCAAATCATTTTTTACAAATGTATACTATACACTGTTATCAAAATAGATATTACGTTCCACTAATTTTCTTTTTCTTTGAAAATAAATCAAAAACAACTTACATTAACATGTGGAATTATTTAAAGGATTTGTGCCTAATAACTACGTCTAAAGTTTTAGAAATTAAATATCTACATTTAGATTTTGAAATCGGTGCACATGAAGCTGTTGTACGCGAAATATTTCCCGGTGTTTCGATATTTGGTTGCCGTTTTCATTTAGCTCAAGCTTGGTGGCGTAAAGTAAGATTTATTTACTATTTTAGATTTATTTTATATTTACTATTTTAGATTTATTTTATATTTACTATTTTAGATTAACCGTAGACTCTTGAAATTTTTACCAAATATTTATTTTAGCATGTTCCACAAATGGTACAATTTTTGAAACATTTTAACTCTTTTTCAACTAGTTATCACCATTAGAAACTTTTAGAAATATGTAATTAATTTTTAAATTATCCTCGAAATTTTAGTGAAAAAATATTAAAATTATAATTTTAACAAATTATAAATTAAGGGTTGAAGTTTTTTTTTTTTAATAACGTGTTTCTAGATTAATGAAGACAACATTTTAAAGAATGCTTACAAAGACTAGAATAGTGAAATTGGTAATTGGCTGAAAATGTTTTTCGGACTCCCATTTCTGCAACATACAGAAGTAGAAGATGGTTTTATACAGCTTATGGTGTTATGTCCAAATGAATTATATGGTCATAGATTTGCAGATTATATTTTAAAAACATATGTTGAACTAGATTGTTTATTTCCTCCAGTCTTATGGGCAAAAGAACCATCTCAACATCCTAGGTAAATTTGTACAACAAATATTGAACATTTCAGAAAATATATTATGCATAATTTTCATTTTTAGGACTAATTATGCCGCAGAAAGTTTTCATCGAACTTTTAACAGACAGTTTTATTGCACACGTCCACCTATATACGCTGTCATACAGACTTTACTCGAAACCCAGGAAGAAACGTCTTTCAAACTCAATACCATTCAACAGGGTACTGTTCAAAAGGCATCAAAAGTAGAAGAAGAAAAAATTTCAAAAACAATACAGTATTATATTAACTACTATCAAAAAAAAATCTTTTGAAGGATTAATAAAATATTTAACATATCTGGGAAATTTATTTAGGGGAATTAAATTTTAGTTATTTTTAAATGTTTGTATTATTGGTAGGTACCTATGTGTATTAACATGAAATTTCGCTTATGAAATTTCTAAGCTTTTGATTGATATGACATTTTTAAAATTTGTAATTTGTAATTATTTTATTCAATGTTTTATTTCATATTTATTTTGACTTCAATATAGTTCGGCAACGTTGCACTTAATTTCGTTCTCAATAGTACTGTTTTTTTTGGGTCAGCGGTTATTTCATTGTTCCATTTCGAGTGATCTCAATCATACGCTAAAAAAGGTCGAACGTTCTCAATCGTATACAGCCGATTCTTCCCTCAAGACTACAGTCCATTACAACCCTCAACATCATTTATACTTATTGTAAAAATATATATATATATTTACAGGTTGTATAATAAATATTTGAAATACGAATATAGAAAAAAATTATTATGACCTTTGTTATTTGAAAAATATTAATCGTAGAGATTTGAAACTTTTTCATTTTCTATACACAATACAATTTATTTTCAATATATATAGATTACGTATAATCTATTTGTTCAATTTTTAATCTATTTACGCCATTCTACGTGGGCTGATTCAAAAGTTGTATTAAACAAGTATTTTAACTTGAGCCCCTACTGGTCGAGCTTGTGCCGTTATGTATATAAGTATTAAGAGTATAAAATAATAGTTTATTTATAACGTATATAATTTTATTTTATTATTATAATTAAATATAATGATTGACGCGAACATCTGTTATGAATTTTATTTCGCTAATACATATATGGATATACACCTAGCTATTTTTACTATCACCATCATTATCACCGTCACTATCATCATCATTATCGTTATAATTACACACAGGGTGCTTTGTACAGTATAACGACCAATAATAATTGCCCTGTGCGTTTTATAGAAATATACTTCCATTTTCGTATTTTACGCACCACATGACTCTGAAGCCTTAATCTGTACGGATGATAATCTATCGCACGATCAACATCGACAACATCACATCCTTTACAATTTTTTTCCTTCGTATTTCCCAAATGCTAATTATTTCCACACCACTATGTAAGGAACCTAGAGCAAAAAAGCAAGTATGAACTTAAAATAGGTATCTTCCTTCCTTTTTTCCGAGCAACTTTAACCTCATACAATGGCGGTGTCAATTCATAGTTGTCAACGAAATAGAAGTCAATAATACTTCAATGCTCTATTACTCTATTTTCTATACATTATAATATACTAATTCTAATCATCTTATGGTATTAAGGTAGTAAAAGGTGGGTAATGTGGGTTAACCAATTTCACATGAAAGATTTAGAATATTAACAAAACATGCCCTCGAACATTTAAAAAATAATTTTCAAGCTAAATTTAAAAACTTTAAAATCAATATTTATTTCACTGTTTTATTTAATACAGGTTTAGTTACGTCTTTACTTGAACAAACAAAAAATTAAATAAAATATTACACATCTATAGATAATATTATCATAAATTCTATAAAAAACTGATTTCTACAATTAATCATATTTATATTGCAGTTATCATAATTGCACAAGAAACTACTCGTAAATAAAAATAGTTTCTTTATTTTTCATATTTAATAAACTATTTTTGGTTACCTAGTCAATTTTTTTATTTTTAATTACATAAATAAATCACCATCATATCTTGAAAAATTAAAAATTTGTGAATAGGTCATAGTATATCTATGAATAAATAGTATTTTAAGT
>NC_042494.1:146948115-146948993 GCF_005508785.2 Acyrthosiphon pisum
TCTGAGCGGAGCGAGGAAGCTAGGGGTTTTACAATGGTGTTTATTTTTTTATCTTGTGAACAAAATGTCTACTAGATCTATTGGATTAAGATGGTACTTTAAAGAGGTCATTTTTTAATTTCTATATAGTTATTTAAATATCTTGGGGAAAACCACTGACAAATTACGAAAAACCAATTTTAACTTCTAACGCTTTGTTTATCGCCATAGAAACGAATAAAAAATTCGTAATTTTGTAATTCAACTTACAGGGTATAATAATACATAATAGCAATATAAAATATCCAAACTGAGAAACCGTCTCCGCTCAAAATACTTTTTCTTATAAATGATATTATATCATTGAACTCAATTTTAAAATAATCCATTATACATTAACCCGCTTGTAACCTACTGTATAGCAGATAGGCATCCACTTACCTGCTTTTTTCATATGCATTTAATACATTTTTATACAACGTTTTCAGTTGGTATACTTATTATAAACGTCATTAATAATATATAAATACCTAATTATTAAAATTTAATAAATCACCATTACGTTTACAATAATTTACTGCAAAGTACACTTTTAAGTTTTAATTATGTTATACAAAAATGAATAAAAAAATGATTAAAAAAAAAAGTTCTGAGCAATTTTTCTGGATTGACATTTCTCATCAATTAATCATTTGGATAATTTTTTTTATTTAATATACTCGATCCAAATGTTTACACATACAATTGTTTATAAAACTCCACGTAGACGTATAGTGTTATAAAATATTGGCAGAAAATCAGCTATTTACATATCAATAAAAGAATATTATCGATAATAATAATATAATAGAAAAAATGTGTTATTAAACAGTTACTCGTCAGTAGATAGGTATACAATG
>NC_042494.1:146949043-146949636 GCF_005508785.2 Acyrthosiphon pisum
AGTAGATAGGTATACAATGATTATCAATATAAAAGTTTTTATTCTTAATTATAGGATAGAACGTTAATGTTGATATAATTATATTGTACAAAATATTTTATATAATAACAATAATATATATAATATAATATAATTTTTATATTCAAACTAAAAGTAGATGGTATTTTTCTTCGTCATGAAAAATATTTTAAAAGTGTATCGTATCATGTATATGAATAAGCATACAATTATATTGATATACGTATGATATTATGATAATTATATATTTCACCATGTTTCTGACTAGTATTTTGTATTTAACTATTTAATGTAATATTACTAGCAAATTTTTTTAGTGGTATTTTACAGTCAATCGAACAACGTGGAATAATTTAAAACCTCTGTTCAAGGTTCCTATAGACTCCATCACTTGAGTAGGTATATAATTTGTTTGCAAAATTAAATATAGTATATAGCATCTTTGCCATATTTAATTTTGCAAACAAATTATTTACTCAAGTGATAGGTATGAGTGAAGCGATGAATGTATTGATTTTACGATGATGTGTGTTTTTTTTTAAATTTTAAATTTTTTTTGTGTCTGTCGTAATGGT
>NC_042494.1:146949736-146951224 GCF_005508785.2 Acyrthosiphon pisum
GCGCACTATACGACATTTGGTTAAATAATCAAATATCAATGCCAAAACTATGCGCAAAAGAAGTAGTAGGATAGAGCACAAAACACGAACACCCCTATCATACCAATATTGCCAAAAACCGACGACAATGTGCAAAATACAACATAACATGCACGAACATGCGCACTGTACGACATTCGATCAAACAACCGGATATCAGTGCCAAAATTATGCGCAACAAGGAGAATACGATAGCTCCTAACATATGAAATACTTTTCTCACACCAATATTGCGAAAAAACCATCGACAATGTGCAAAAATACAATTTGAATGCACGCGCATGCGCAGATCACACAACAAACTTATAGCTTCCTTATATAAACGCAACGCACACAGGGCACCACAGGACACTCATGGTCCAGACGTCAATCAATCATCATCCATTCACAAGGACCACACGATGTGCCACGGCGGCGCCGTACACTGCTGCAATCAACATACATGACGACGTCAACGCCGCCCACAGCGAGACTACGTGCTACCGTACAGTTTTTCTTAATCTGAAATTAATCTATTTCCACGAAGTTAACTTAACTATTGCGTTTGTTTTAACACCGGGTATGAGTTCACTTTTGATATATTTAATCTACTATCCAACCATGACAATATTGTTATTTCAATTCTTTACAAATCTAATTATCCTTCAAAAATATTAAGTTATGTAGGGCCAAACATATCCATACATCCACATCCAATCTTTATATTTCACATAAAAAAAATTCTAATATAAATTATAAACACCACGTAAAACACATCTCAATCAAAGAATAAACTCCACTTCAAATCCTGCTTGTCAATTCATTGTCTCTCCTGGACATTGGATTGCCAAAATATATCTGCAGTCTAGATCACGAGATAGGGACTGGACATACATATGCGATGGGCCGACGTACTTTTCTCTTAAGCGACTAGACTTCAGATATATAAGTTATTGAAATGCGAGTCAACCAAATGTCAAATAATAAAAGAAACAAATAATAAACTCTGCTTCAAACACTGCATGAAGCAAGCGAATAAATATATAATAAAATATAATATACATAAATCTGTGATACTAGCAAACGAATAATTATAAAATGTATAAAGACAAATATATATTAGGGAATTACAATTTCTAAATAACTCATAATGTATAAAAATATTAATCAATATTATAATTCAAAGCACTCCTAATCTTTACACGCTATCAAATCCTTTCTGTCTTTATATTATATCGCTAATACAAAGAGTCGACAGTGCATAAGCAAAACGCGAACTCATAAATGGTATAAGATATTGTACTATAAGTCGTAAAATAATAGTAACGCGCATCGATCCACACCAATCAGAGATGTATCCTTTCCAACAAGGATCAACGAGTACTTTTCACAGCCATACGAGGTAAGTGAACACACCTATATTTTGCACTCTAAGACAGATTATCAACTCCGTACTCAACTAATAATATT
>NC_042494.1:146953738-146954507 GCF_005508785.2 Acyrthosiphon pisum
AAATTGGTAATTGGCTGAAAATGTTTTCGGACTCCCATTTCTGCAACATACAGAAGTAGAAGATGGTTTTATACAGCTTATGGTGTTATGTCCAAATGAATTATATGGTCATAGATTTGCAGATTATATTTTAAAAACATATGTTGAACTAGATTGTTTATTTCCTCCAGTCTTATGGGCAAAAGAACCATCTCAACATCCTAGGTAAATTTGTACAACAAATATTGAACATTTCAGAAAATATATTATGCATAATTTTCATTTTTAGGACTAATTATGCCGCAGAAAGTTTTCATCGAACTTTTAACAGACAGTTTTATTGCACACGTCCACCTATATACGCTGTCATACAGACTTTACTCGAAACCCAGGAAGAAACGTCTTTCAAACTCAATACCATTCAACAGGGTACTGTTCAAAAGGCATCAAAAGTAGAAGAAGAAAAAATTTCAAAAACAATACAGTATTATATTAACTACTATCAAAAAAAAATCTTTTGAAGGATTAATAAAATATTTAACATATCTGGGAAATTTATTTAGGGGAATTAAATTTTAGTTATTTTTAAATGTTTGTATTATTGGTAGGTACCTATGTGTATTAACATGAAATTTCGCTTATGAAATTTCTAAGCTTTTGATTAATATGACATTTTTAAAATTTGTAATTTGTAATTATTTTATTCAATGTTTTATTTCATATTTATTTTGACTTCAATATAGTTCGGCAACGTTGCACTTAATTTCGTTCTCAATAGTACTGTTTTTTT
>NC_042494.1:146954607-146956143 GCF_005508785.2 Acyrthosiphon pisum
TACAAAAAAAAAAAAAACCGGAAAAACTCAATGATTTATCAAAACCAACTAGAGTTGAAAATGAAAATCTCAATAATATACTACTACAAAAAAAAAAATTATATTTTAAGTTGTAACGAAACTGAACATTCCTATGTTAAAAAGTAAAATTATTTAAGATGTTTTTGATGAAAAATTATTGACTATTATAGATTATTATTTATTATCATAAATAATATTTTAAGTTTTGACGAAACTGAACATTCATTCCTATTTTAGGATGTTTTTTGATTATTGTTTTTAATTATTATTATACTTAATACATTTAAAGATTTAACATGTTTAAAGAACTAAAATTAAATAACAAACTGTGAATTATTATTATACAAACATTTAATTTTAATTTTAATTGTTATTATTATATTATATTTTATTATTTATATAACACGTAATACTTACAATAATATTTCTACAATAAAATATGTTTGCAAGACGAAGTCGACTCAACCAGTTTAGAAAATTATTAACTTTTCAAATGTATCTGGTATGTATAATGAATTATTTTGTGAAGATATGCCATTAATCATTTTTAATAGTATACAATTTATGGTAGTATACAAATATCAAAAGAAATTACGAGTGTGGTCGAAGCACAAGAAAAATGTAAAGCATGTTTAAATTTTGAATATTTTGATTCCCATGATTATATTATCATATTATAGTGATAAGATAATATATTGATAACAGCCCAACATGATACATGATAGTGGAGAATAAATTACGCGCATGCGCAATATGCATAAGGTGCATTCCTGTGTTTAGACGCTCCTGTAATCAGCTGTATATTATCGTAGCATAATATTATGATTATTATATTCTCAGTCACGATTTAAGATAGTATGGTTGCCCATCGACCCATTAGAAAAATGTTATCACACGGCATACGGTTTGAATCGAAAAGTCACGTGATCTACGGGGACCCCCGCATACAGCGCTCATATTGGTTCAAATTAAAACTAATAAAAATTGTTATGTTATACCTATATACAATAAAAATATATACAGAGTGTTCCAAATTTCGTGTGACAAAAGACCGAAATTTGGAAGACCCTGTATAATGATCATATTATATTATAAATTATAAAATAGTCCACTAGAAGTGCTAGTGCCCGGGGTCCGATTTAAATCCAATGCCGTCTTATCATAGCTCGTTGGGCAACCATACTATCTTAAATCGTGTCTCAGTGAATATTGTTATCAATGTTTTTTTATGATATTACTATATTAGAAACACATCGTATAATATAATATTATAATGTTTTGTTTATTAAATAAATTTATTTTTGCATAATATAATAATTAAATTGGTGTCTTGCTTTTGCGAGTTTCACGCTTAGGATCTCTTAGCATAGTATCAAATATCGACTGTATTGTTTGATTAAGACTGGTATTAAGCGGATGGTTGTCATTTGTATCTCAGATAGCAAAAAAACATTTTTTTTGATGATTTATTAAGATTCCCGTTTGTATTGATATGATTAAATAAATGTTTTATTT
>NC_042494.1:146956243-146957362 GCF_005508785.2 Acyrthosiphon pisum
TCCGAAATTAGTATTTAATAACAGTCATCAAAAACAATGTGAGTTTTTATAATTTTAAATAAAATATTAATTTTCTGCTATGCGTAGACATTTAAATATGTACTACAATGTCTTCTTAAATATTTGTAGCTAACAATAAGAAACATTGCATGACCTCAGCTGGTGAAAAGTTTGAAGACCTTGCAGAGGCCAAAATGGAGCTGGTATCTCTGCAACAACAACTTGTTAGACAAGAACTTTTACAGTCATCCATTGAACATGAAACAAAATTAAAATATATGGCAGAAGAACATGCATTAAAACTTGAGATCTTAAGAGTTGAGTTAGAAATTAAAAAAAAAAAATAATTTAATTTAATTTAGTAAAAAGCTTAATATATTATATAAAATGCTTCTTTTATAATACTTTCTTAAAATGTTTAACCATCAATAATAAATAACATACCTACATTAAAATTTAAATTCTTAAATATAATTGTATTTTCATTGTAATTATAATTAATATAAAATAGTAAAATAAGTAAAAAATAGTAATAAAATATATTATTATTAATAGTGATACTAATAGTAGTAATATTATATAAATATTTAACTAATAAAAAAATGTATACTTATATTTATTTATAATAATATATATAAGTTAGTATATAATTCCAATTTTTTAAATAATAAAAGTTTAATTTAATCAATTCAAAATTTGTATGTTTAAAATGAAGATGCCTAATGTTTATAGTCTAGAGAAATACTCTCTTATCAATTGTTGTCTTGCACAACCTTCTTCATCCATTATTTCATGATTAACATTGATTATTTCATTTGGTGGTAATACTACGTCTACGAGATCAGGGGCTTCTAAATCATTGTTATCGCATGCAATGTTATGTAAAATAGAACAAGCAACAATTACAGCTTGTGATGTAGTTAGCTTCAAGCGTAGACCAAGAGATAAAATTGGGAATCTACGTTTAAGAACTCCATATGTTCTTTCTACTGGGTTTCTCGTTCTAATTATTGACTCATTGTATAGCTCTTCATATTTCCCCTTGATTTATAAAAGGAGTTACATATGACTGGTATTTTTATATCACTATCTGCAACATTAAGGCTATTTTCCCTATTT
>NC_042494.1:146958631-146974368 GCF_005508785.2 Acyrthosiphon pisum
CAGGTAAATATAAAATGTATATATTTTGAACCAAAGTAGTACAATACAATCATATAATGATGAGGTAGCTTATTTTTTATGGTATTTTATAATAATATATAAACTCTATGTTTTAATCCTTCAGTTAAACGTTTAACTAGTAGAAAAAGTAATAGATAACTTAACCAACACTTTATCCTAAAGTTATTATGTTTAACCATTAACTGATAAACTGAAAAGTTTCAGTTAACTCTCTGTTAAATTTAACTGGCAGTTAAATATCTCTAACTAGCGGTTAAATATGACTGAAAAACCGGGCCTAAGTCGAATACCGGCTAAGTTATGCTTCGACAAAAATAATTACTCGTTTTTTGGGCCCCCCCCCCCCCCACTCCGCCCGACGGTTGCCTCTACGCGCGTGACGACCGATGTTGGGTAGCCTACGCGAATGGAACCGCAGTGTTGCCAGATGGTACGATCCTAGTGGGGACATACGATAATTTTGAAGACGCGGTACGATCATCTCTCTTTCCAAACCTGGAAACACTGATGTTGCGTTTTTCATTGTTACACTTTTCGGTGTTGCGATTTTTTTCCAGCGACTCCCATCCACCTAACGCCCCATAAAGAACTTCGTTCCAATAGTGATATTTTTGATTTGTTGTATCACACTATGGATGAACAAATAATGCAACCTAGTAAGATTTTTATGTCTTTATTTCCATTGTATTTAATATTTAACGTGTATATATTTATTTTTTGATTATAGGTCAGGCTGTAGAGCAAAATGGCTTTAGTAAAATTGATGCACCAGAAAATTGTGAAAATTCTTAATCGTTGTACCATAATATGGATGAACCAATAATGTATTCTAGTAAGCATCTTGTGTCTTTATTTTTAATACATTTAATATTTAAAATATTTATGTATATTTTTTTAAATTAAAGGCCATGTTGTAAATCAGAATGATGTTAGTAAAATTGATGCACCAAGAACTAGCGAAACTTTTTAGTTGTTGTCTCATACACTGGATGAACCAACAGTGCATTCTATTAAGCAAGTTATGTCTTTATTTTTAAGTTAATATGATGTATTTTAAATAGGAACCAATATTTTTATCATAATGGTATGAATAGTGAAAAAAGTTCTTTGAATATTATTTTATTATGGTATAATGATTGAATTGAAACTATAAAGAAATATTGTCCAAACACACTAAATAAATGTTTTTCCCCTTACTTTGAAAAAAAAAATTTAGAAATAAATGCCCACATTATTTGATTCTTTTCTTTGATTCATTTTAACATGCCTGTTTTTATAGTTCAGATTATTTTATTTCTTTTTAAAATATTGTTATCTATATTATTTGTTCAATACTCTTTCTTAATATTTTAATTAAATGAATAGTTACAGATCGGATTTGATTAAATTAACCACAACTTAGGTCTTTGAACTTATCGCATATATTAATTGATACCTTAAAGATTATAATAATAAAATAATGAGAGAACAAAATGTGAAATAGTGAGATAAATAATAAATTATAGTACAATTACAAAATAGGTGTTGCAATTTATTGTATAAGAAAAGTTTTAAATTAAATTAACATAATTACAACTTATTTTAAAACAATTGATTTAAAAAAATATTTTCTATGAACAAAATAAATCACAATTAAAAAAAATATATTATTAGAGAAACTTATACAATGAGGGTGTATTTAGGACTTAGGTAGGTAATGTAACTTAGAGTTGGATCACATTTAAATGTATTTTAATATCACATATAAATATTTATTAGATAGGCATTATGGTGATAATACTGATACAGTCGACGTTGGCATATTGGATATTGTGGAAGGTATCAATTTGCATCAATTTGAAAGTGATTCAATGTCTACTTCAACGATTACAGAAGTTTACAACAGTCCAGAGTACACACCGTACAATGAACACTCAGAATCAGAAGAGACTGATGGAGAAGGTAATCAAGAACCAATGAATGAATCACATACCAGTAATACAAATAATGCAATAGAATCAGCAGAGACAATTATTGTAGACGGAGCAAAAAAAAGTAATTACTAAAAAATAAATAAAAAATAAAAGAGTTTTCTGTCTATTTTGTGAACAATTGGAGACAAATTTTCCAAGACACTTAGAACGTAAACATGCATTAGAACCAGAATTTATCTTATTACCGAAAAAAAGTAAAGAACGTGTTATGCATCTAGAACTTTTGAAAAATAAAGTTAATTTACAACATAATAGAAATGTATTGGAACAAAACAAAGGGTCACTAATTGTTGGCAGGAGACCAACAATTTCTGGTGAAATTGATGCAAATAATTTTTTGCCATGCACTCATTGTTTAAGTTTTTTAAAAAACAAAAACTATACCGTCATATTAATAGATGTCCATTCAAAAGTATAGCAGTTGCAGATGGTTTGCCAAAACGCAGAAACAATTTAATGCAAAGTACAACATTATTGCACGTAGCTAAAGATCACACGCAACTGCAAAATGAAGTTTTTGTATCTATGAAGTGTGATGATATAACCTTTGTTGCTCAAAGTGATGATTTGATATGTTTATTTGGCTCAAGACTTCTAAAAAATCACAGAGAAAGGCATTTAAAAAATTACATATCACAAAGACTCGGACAACTAGCAAAATTTTTACAAATTTTACGTGGCTTAGAACCTGATGTAAAAAATTTAAAAGATTTTTTGGTTCCAAAACATTTTAAAACTGTTGTTCAAGCTGCTAAAGAATTGAGTGGATATGATGAAGAACACAACACATATGTCCATCCAACAAATGCACTTAAGATTGGACACTCAATATTACAATGCGCAGATATTCTCCAAAGTCAATTTCTTGTTACCGGTGTTCCCGAAGAAAAATTACAGAACTTAAAATATTTTACAAAAGTGTTTAATAAAGAATGACGATATTCCTTATCTTCTAATGCGTGCGCAGATTTGTCAAAAAAACAATTAAACAAAAGTGTCAACTTACCAGATGCAAAAGATATAACACTTTTGCATAATTTTCTATTAAATCAACTTGAAGAAGTGAAATCATTGATTGAAAACAAAGAAATAAATCAAGAAACATACAAAATATTATGCCAAAACTTACTGACCCAAATTATTCTACTTAACCGCCGCAGATCGGGTGAAGTCCAAAGAATAAAAGTTATAGATTATTTAAATAGAAGTAAAAATAAACTACAAGAAGAAATCCAAAAATCACTTTCAGAAGTAGAAATAAAATTATCGGAAAGTTTTGAAAGATTTGAAATAAGGGGAAAGCGTGGAAGGGCAGTTCCAGTTCTATTAACAGGTATAATGAAACAATCTATAGATCTTCTTTTAAAAATCAGAAATGCCGCTAGTGTATTTAAACAAAATGAATACTTGTTTGCAATTCCGAATACTGCAGTAGGATATTACCGTGGCTCTGACTGTCTGAGGAAGGCAGCAAACGAATGTGGATCATCTGCCCCAGAACTACTCACGTCAACAAAACTCCGAAAACATATTGCCACAATGTCTCAATTATTAAACCTAAGTACAAATGACAGAGAACAGCTTGCCAATTTTATGGGACACGACCTAGCAATACATAATGAATAGGTACTATAGACTCCCTAACGAAACATTAAAAATTAGTAGAGTTAGTAAAATACTTCTGGCAATGGAGTCCGGTAATCTGCATGAACTTAAAGGCAAAACACTCGAACAATTTGATGATTTTTTGATGCCTTCCAATGCAATTGAATGTTCCTCTGATTCTGACGATAATGAAAATGTTACAGGTATTATTTTATAAACTTTAAGATATTAGGATTATTGAGTTATCTGAATAATAATCATGTTTTATTTGTTATCAGATTCTGTTGGTGAAAATGCATTAGATGTTGAATGGAGTGACAATGAAAATATAGATACCAGTAAACAACTGACATAAAAAAAGCAAACGTCAGTTACAAAAACAAAAACTCGAGTTGATTACATTAAATGGAGTAATGGTGAAATGGAAGCACTTAAACGTTTTTTTGGTAAATTCATAGCTTTACATAAAATTCCACAGCAGCATGATTGCCTCTTAGCCATAAAAAAGGAGCCCGCTTTGGGTAAAAGACCATGGAAAAAAATTAAATTCCAGGTGGCCAATATAATTAAAAAATCATTAAAATAGATTATTTAAAAATTTGTTATTTTGAAGTGTAAAATATATTAATTTACTTAAATCTAAGGTGTTTTGTTAGTTATAATTTTATGTAATATGCATCATATGAAGGTAAGTGGTGTAGTTATGATTTTGTTCTGGGGGGGGGGGGTATACCTCCCCTTAAAGGACTTTTATTTTTCTAAACATACTTCTCTGAACAGTGACATTTTAGATAGAAATTTAATTAACATAAATTGTTCAATGTACAAAATAAGATCTAATTACCGAGGTATTTTTGCTAGTTCATTTATTATTTCCTCAGTGTCAATTTGTATATGATTATGAACAGATAACTTAGTTAATCCTGTTAACTAAGTTAACTAGTTCCTGTTTCATGACAAAATATGGTTATTTAATTAATTATTATTAAAATGTTATGACCATACAATGTTAGCTTTTTTTATTTTTACTTCAGACATGGTATTTCTTAAATAATATGTCTTAACTCTTTTTAGAGAAGAAAACATCCACCCAAGTGAGGTGGTAGACAGGCAATGCACATACAAAATTTTAAATTTTAAATATATAGGAAAATGTGTTAGCATCATACTTAGTGAGATCTTGAAAAGCTGATTTTAAAACTTTATTAGTTCTGGTTAGATTGCACCTCCACAACTGTAGCTCAAACAGTGAAATATCAAAGTTTTCTACATCTGGAGAGTAAAATTCAATCAATCTTTTAAGCAAAGTTCCTTCATCTTTAGCTAAAACTGTATTGTGAGAAAATAAACTCTCAAACCCTAGAAAAAAGAAAACACATAAAATACACTTATAAATAATAATATTTAAATACTACTTTAATTACCCATAGGTGTAAACCATATAAGACAACATAATATATCCATAGATAACATTGTACTCTTATACTACCTTTAAAGATGTCAGGGTCAAAATTATATCACCACACACTGAAATAATTTCATTCTGAATTTGGGGCAAATGAATTTATTTCTTCTTTTTTTTTATAAAATACTTTTTATATAGTCATTACTATCACTGCGGTAGTTTAAAATGGCTCTAAAACTACCTTGATTTATAATTATCACTACCTGTAACATAAATTACTTATAAGTTAATGAAACAAATAATATATCAATCATAATATATACAAAAGTGAATGTGTACTATAAATCGAAAATACAAATTAACAATAATAGATAGGTATATACAATCTACCTGCATAGGCATATAAATAACTAATAAGAAAGCATGCAATAAGTGAGCATTTCAACTACCTGCTTAGCATTTTTCCACTTATTTAAGGCTGTAACTACAAGCTGTCCTATCCTAATTGCTGACTACTAATTTCACCTTAATTATATTATGACAGCTGATTATAGTTCATACTCAGCAAGCTGAAACCTCAAGCCATATTTTTGGTTTTTTTCACTAATAGGAAATTTATGATTAAACGGTGTCTACACATTCCCAGATAGCAAAAAAACATTTTTTTGATGATTTATTAAGATTCCGTTTTTATTGATATGATTAAATAAATGTTTTATTTTCCCTCTTTTTTGATTAAAATATTATTTTTTTAACGTTTTTATATTGTCAGTTGGCCACCGAAGTATTATTTTATAAATTGTATAATTAAAATGTTTATATGATGTTTTTCAGTATAATATATAAATGTTTTAAATAAAATGTTTATATGATGTTTTTCTCTATAATACATAAACTTTTTAAATAAAATGTTTTTTAAGTATTATTCAATCATTGTTGATATAACATTTTTTTCTATTGATCTATTAACAAGCATGGTAGTTAAACCTTTTTATAAGCATTTGAATTTTAAATTTAAATTTATATTATTAAAAATATTTGGCACTCTTGAAATTTCCCAAAGTTTTGCATTAAAGTTGATACTATAATATAAAAAAATTGCATGTGTAGTAAGATATAATATATTAGGATGTATTTGTTGTTATATAAAATTGTTCATACAGTATAATAATGATAATAATAATAATAGTATATGGCACTTATATATATGTATATAATAATAGGTAGGTATTTAAGATATATTAATTATACCATAATAATATTAATTGTTAAACATAATATTTAAAATAAAAAAACATAATATACTGTAGCTGATACATACCCTTTTTAACATGTTAATAGAAAAAAAATAATAATACATTATTAATTATAAATAATATTAAACAATTTTTAAATACAAAAAAAAAACTTAATAAAAAAAAAGTATATTATTATAATATACCTTTATATATAATATGAACCTATATAATATATGAAGTTGTAATTGTTTATAGATAGTATAATATTATTGTACTTATATTATATGTATATAATTATAATAGGTAGGTATATAAAATATATTCATTATACCATTATATTAAACATAAAATAAAAACATAATACTGTAGCTAATACCCTTTTTATATACAACATAATATTATATGTTAATAGAAAGAAAATAATATTAATAATATTAAACAATTTTTAAATAAAAAAAAACATTGTAGCTATATAATTCTCCTTTTTAGCACAATAAGTATGGAAAAAAAGTATATTATAATATACCTATATGAAGTTGTATAATTGTTTATAGTTTGTATATTATTATTGCACTTATATAATATATATATGTATATAAGATATATTAATTATATCATTATATTAAATAAACAAAACATGCACATTTAATAAAACATATTTAAAATAAAAAGAACATGATATTGAAGGTAATATATACATATATATATATCATTATTTTAGCATATTCATTATAAAAAAAAATACATCAATACATCTAAATCAATTCATTATCATTGTTATTGCAATTGTTTGGTATTGCAGCCTTGTTTTTGTTTTCATTAATTCTCCTGAATTTTGCACCTGCTATAAATATACGTAATGATTGTTCAACATTTCGAATTTTGAAAACCTTTTTATTTTCTTAATTGCATCTATAAAATCATTATATTACACTATATACAAATTGTAATAATACAAAGATACAAAGTACATAATGTGTACTTGTATGTCACTATACAGAATGCATGTAGTAGGTACTAGGTACTATTTTGATAATTATCCACTTTATTGTAATTTTATTAATAATATTCATTTCACTTAATTGTACATATTAAGTATAATCAATTATAAGTAAAATAACATTCTTACCAAAAATTATTGAACAAGACTTCAATGTAAAAAATATCTTTTTTTGTTTTTGACCCTTGTAACTGTATTGTTCTAGTAAAATATCACTAAACAGATAGCGCATTATTGTTCTTACTGTACTGGGTAATGAATTTCTGCCAAATCGACTCAATTCAACAACCTGTGAATATTATATTTGTTATTAAAAATATATACTTAATAAGATACAATTATTACAGATAATTTTATTCAAAAGTTGATAATTTATAATATTTATAATATATAATATATATGTATATTACCATTTTATTTCGAAAAGAAATTTCTTTCAGTTTGTCTTCAAAAAAAAGTAGACTATCTTCATCTTTTAATGGAAGTTGATTGTTAATAGAAATTTGAAAATCTTCTTCATCATTAGTCTTGGAAAATATTTGATGTTCTTTATTGCCAATATTATTTGAGTACAAATCTTCATGCATTTTATCAAGTTTTTCAAATATTGACTTTACATCATATTTGATGTTAAGAATATTTCTATCAATTCTATTTAAAGTATCTACCTATATAAAACAATTTAAGATTTACAAATAATATTAACTTATTTTACAGTTTATAACAATAAAAATATATTTAAATTTACACAAAATTATCATCTGTGGATGTATTTAAATGTAAATTATTACTTTTAGACAGTTGTAAAAATTACATTTAAAAAGTATTTTATTTGAAAATAGTACATATATTATGTACTGAAATACGGATGAGATTTTTATGTATATGAAATACTTTTATAAGAGAACATCTACGTTGAGTGTCAAACCCCTAGACAACATTATTTCTTTGGTAGCATTAACCAATAATTGTAATTAAATAAAAAAAAACCTAATGTTCTCAAACTGACAACTTTAATTGTATTTATGGTATCCAAATAATAAAAACTTGACACAGATAAAGTTTTCCCCTAAGCTTTGTGAAGTGTTGGTAACTCTACCATAAGCATAGACGAAGTACAGTTGTCCCACACAAAACAGTTTTTTGCTATAATATTGTACAAGAGTAAGACAGAGACATCAAATGCGAGAGTAAAAACCCCTTACACTATTCAGCTCTTTTAGGTATAATCTTTATAGTTTATTTATTTATTCTTATGGCTAGAGTTATAATGATGATATATTTGATGTATATTACTTAATTGTACTAAGTTATATATATATATATAGTGTCAGAATTTTATACTGGTATAAATAAGTGATAACTACTCTAAAATAGGCCATGAAAACTTGTAAAAAATAATGTAAACATAATATGTTTATTACTGATAATGTTTATTAATATGTACCCAAAAACATAGAGCATGGCTCAAACTAATACTGACTGGATAACATTCTCACTTATTTTTATATACAACATTATCACACAAGTTTAATTAAAATTAAAATCTTATTTTGTTAAAATGTTATACTTTTGTTATATGTCTAAAACACATTAATGCATAAATGAATGAATACAAAAGATCTATTTTAATGAATTAAAATAAGTGAAAAACTAAAATTAACTTACTGCATATTGCATCAGTTTGCAATTGTGTACTTATAGGAGGGATTATGTTATTGTTTTGAGTTGACGTTGTAAAGAGATTTTCATGTTATTACTTTAAATGGAGATGATGCAGTCATAATTGTTGTTTCAAATTGAACAGATTTGTTTGAATCTAAAAGGACATTAGTGTCATATTATAATTAGGAAATTAAAAATACATTCAATGTACACATAAAATACATAATTATGCAATTATTATATGTACAGTAAAACATCTATATATTAGTCTTATGGGAAATAAAAAAAAATGTGTATTACAGCTAGAGAAATTTGTTAAATAGATTTATGTAAATTGAATTATATATAGGTTATGGTTCTCAAAAATATTTCAATTAACAGAAAATCTGGTTTTGGAAGTGTTATCTTTGTTCACATTAATGATTCATTTAAAATTTACCAATACATTTTTCTAAAGACGTTGAAGGAGGACTTGGATGAAACAGCTTGTTGTTAGTATCAAAGACCAGTTTTTTTCTAGCATTTTTAGTTTCGAAGCCACTATTGTTGAGTATACCATCATTTCTTTTTATTGTTAATCTATGCTCTAGAAATATTAATAAATAATACTTTCAGTTTAATAAGTTTAATATAGATAAATAATTAATATTAATTGTAATATAATCACATTTGAACTTATTTATCTAATAAAATGAAAGTAATAAGTATATGTATATATCATTTATTTTATTAGTAGTAATGTAGTAATATTTATTAAAATAGAGTAAATTATATATTAATCCGCTGCGCATAATATTTTCATTACAAAGTATAATTCTACTTTAAAATTATTAACTGTATTTTTCATTTTAGTTATTTATGAGAAAAATTAATTTATAATACATTTTTAATGGTTGATAATAATATAATTAATTATTTTCAATAAGATTATTAGCCAATATATAGAATGATGTGCTCAATTATGCCACTTGGGTTACTATTCTCATGTTCAACATAGAGTAATAGAAGCAGAGTACTATGTCAGCAAACCAAACTATGTAATATATTTTAAAAAGATTAATTGAAAATATGGAAATAATTAACTACCCACATGATACACAACTATACTTAAAGACTTAAACAGAAAACTCTTATATCAAAAAATCAGTTTATAAACATAATAAATAAAACAATATTTATTCAGAATTATTACCGAACAAGTCTGCAGTTCGATTAAAATGTGGACCTTTGTCAGAGTCATCCACTTCTTCATTATCATGATTGCTTACACTCTCTGCTGAAGTTTATTTCAATTAATCATTTTTCATTAATATTTATCAACTATTTATTAATGTTTTTATATATCAATTTTCATTAATATCTACTATCAAGAAGTTTACTTACTTATAACACTATCACAAGAATCGGGACTCCAAAAGTTACGTTTAGCTTCTTTAATATATATTTTTTTTTTAAATTTTTTGCTACCCTCTGTCTCCAAATTTGATTCACAGGCAGATGATAAGTTGGATGTAACTTGACCTCTCAAAGCTTTTTTTCTTGCATCAAGATAGTTATCTATAAAAGTAAAAATTTAATAGGTATAGAATCATTATTATGAACACATGAAATTACTTTTGAATATATTTTATGGTTTGTTTTAATAAATTTAAGTAAATAATGTTAAAATAAATATTTTATACCTACCCAAATCTTTACATAATTTGCGAGCAGGCATGTAGGTAAAATCAACTTTATTAGGCAAAACCTAGTTTTTAATATGTTGGCTAACTTTTGCTTTCGGCCAAGCACAAGTATGATCCTTAAACCAAATAGACGGAACAACCTCTACAGCATTTTCCTCTTCAAAAACAACAACTGACCATAACTTGTTCATTATGTATATAAGTTATATCTACAGTGTAAAAAATGTAAAATATATTTGTGTGATTTATCATCATTTATATCTTATGTACCCAGTATATAATATATTGATTCTCATATGGTTTCTCTAATCAGATTACACAGATATAAAATGGTACATACAAATATTATTATTGAAATAACTAATGTTTTACACTTGATAAGTATATAACCATAGAATAATAAAATAAAAAATACTAATACATTATTTAATTCTTTATTTGTACAAAAATAAATTAGTTTACACCGAATAAGATCATGCACATATAATATTAATTATATAATACAATGCAATTTTATATAATGTTTAACAGGATTATTTTGGAAGAAATAAAATTATTATTATTTTTGTTTCTATGTTATTATACATAATAAACAATTAATAAGTTGTACATAATAATAACCACATGTATGGTGATAATATTATTTTAGTTAAAAAATAGTATTGACTAACTTTGAAATACCTTTTATACATATAATAAATAGGTAAAACATACAATGTTTATTTAAGGAATATTGTTACTAATCGAATGGATGAGTGGTATAGCTATTAATGCATTATTGGAGGGTATAAGAAACATTTTATTTTTTATTTCATTTAAAGGGTATTGAAAATACAGTGGGGATAATTTATTGTTATATGTATAAATATTTAAAATAGTAGAACTAATCGGTTTATTATACAATGGATTAACATTTAAAAATTTTTTACAAATTAATATTATATCATGATTTTCATTATCAATTTTAATAATATTAAAAACTTTAATAATAGAATTGTCTTTGGTCAACAAATAAGAATCTGCATCAATATGGGTTTTAATGATAAACGTACTTAATTTTAATGCTTTAAACTGATGCGACTTCACATTAATATTGTCTAAAAGTGGACCTTTACTATGAGGCCCAGTACACAAATTATTTTCTTTTTTCAAATGATTATTTAAATGTAATGAATGTACTTCATTTAATCTTTTAATTACCTGCTCTAGTGGCTTATGTGGTTTTCTTAGTTTTTTTTTAAGGACGGACATAAAGTTTTCAAATGGATATGCAGAACATTTGTCTAATGGACCAAACGAGTTATAGTCATCACTTATATGTAATAAGCCATGAATATTATGAGACATGAAATGACGTCCATACAGAATTTCAAATTGTTTTACAAAATTGTCTAATAATTTCTGAGCAGTGCCAATCAAATGAGAACAATTAGGACTCAATAATATTAAAAAAGATATACTTAAATTTAAAAAATGGTTCCATTGTTCATTGGACAAAATTGTTTTAAGTACTATAGGTCCAATATATAAGAGAAATGTCCGAAACTCTGTTGCTTTCCACCTACTAATTTGATCAAATCCTCTAGGCTTTCTTGCAATTTCACTAGGAGTATTGACTTTAAGCCTTTCTAATAAAACAGATATTTCCTTAACTTTCCATGAAGGATATCTTACTCTAATAGGACCTTTTATCCATAATAATATTAATTTTTTTACTGTGCCTAAGCACACCAAATGCATATAGTCTAAGGGAAATGATGTAATAATATTTAAATCAGGAATAGTATATAGCATTGAAATATTACCCACATGATGTTCCTCATTAGAACGATTAATATAATTGTCATGTGTTCGTTTAGGTGGACGATTTGATGGAGTTATATAAGGAAAACACACTCGATTTAATCTATACTCCCCATCTTGTTCACACCTCGTACAAGAATAAAATCCGGAATGACCCTTAATGTTAAGAAGAAAGGACTTGGCCGGCGCATCACATACAAATGTATTAAAAGAAACTTTGTACAATTTACTATCAATATTTAATCCATTTTCAACCAATGCCTTGGCTTCTTCAATAAACTTATTTAAAAAAATGTTACTATTTCCAGGTTTTTCTTGGCCACAATAAATTCCTATGGGAAAAACTTTGTCACTATCGGGGCGTAAATAAGCCAATATTGGCCAAAATTGTTTAGGACTACTTTTAAATAATGGCAACCCATCAACACCTACCACAATATTAATATGACCACAGTCACTTTGAGATTTTTGAATATTTTGTAATATACCATTTGTAATCCCAAAGTGATAATATGTACCTGGTTCAACAATATGTAAGCGAGAATGACTAGTAACTGTTATAGTATGCATTAATGTTCTTGAATCTTTCGGTAATAAATTGAAGCATTTATGGCTTTTAAGTATACACAATAAACTATTAAGTGCAATTAAAGGAATGTTAAACTCTACTGCCCATTTCCTAATGAGTAATTTAAATTTTTATAGTTCATTATAATCAGTACAACTTTCATTTGAGGAACAATCCCCGTTTGACTCCAAAATACTAGATGAACTTAAATTAAAATCTAACTGTAAATTAGAATAACTATTATTATCATTTATAGGATCTACATAATTTACATTTAAATAATCAGCTGATAATTCAGGTAAAGGATCACCGATTTGAGAAGTATTCAAATTGGAATTAAGTTCTGGAATTATATCAAGCACTGACGAAGTATCAGAAGTAATAATAAAATTATTTTTAACTTCTTCATGAATTCGTCTTCTTGTAGTTCTACTACTCAAATTTGTTTTTTTTTCAAATGACATTCTTCTGAAATTTTAATTTAAACAAACAAATTAAGTAGGTTGATGGGGATTGGATCATTGAATATATTTAAAACAGAGACGTTATTATAGGTACATTATAGAAAAAAATGTATACCTATATCAATATATCAATATACTTAATTTACTATATAAGGATTAATGTACTCAAATAATCATTATAAAATGTCTTTAAGATACAAATAAGATTTGAAAAATGTCATTTGAATATTGAAATCACCTACCATTATAATAATATATATATATATATAACATTCTGTACCTAAAAGTCTAATATTAAATTATTTTGTCACTTACCAAATAAGGTAATTTCACAAGTATAATACAAGATATATTAAAGGTAATGCTAGACTGATAACAAATTAAACACGCACGTAGTCTGCAATAATAATTCAACTTTTTCGTCTTCAGTGTGAAGTAACGTGAAAATGGCCTGTGCATGCAGTGTATATACACAGTCACACACTTCAAGTTACTACCTTCTCATATGTATATATATATATATATTCACCTCCGTTGATATATATATATATATATATATATATATATAAGGATTTAATTATATGCTAAATTGACTCACCCTAATTTGATTGAGGATCCGTTAGACGTTCGATGAACAAAGGAAGAATAAATGGGCTTGATATTAAACCACTTTTGATTTATTTTTTATTAAGAACACAACTTATATATTTGAAATACTTAAAAGAATATATTTATTATTTAAAATATAAAACATTACAATGAACATATATTGATATTGCTTATTACGTATGACTGCCATCAAGGGCGAACGCAGAGGGACTGAGTCTGTATGAATCTGGCCGGTGGTCGAAGGGTATCAACCGAGCACAGATTATAACGGTACTTGTATAGAAGGAGTAAAGGACATAAGCACAAAAGACCACAGATGTTTATCATAATATAAATATCTGTGTGATCGTATTATATAATGTTATAATATAATAAATTATATTGAGGGACATGATGATGACACTCTTCTTAGTTCTTGTATTAACTAGTTGTGAAGAGTGGCTATCATTACAAGTGACTAGTTTAATACTGGTTAACACTCAGTAATACTACCAACAATTGGCTGGCAACAGCCAAAGAGCCAAACAACATCAAAATATTCGGCTAACAAGCTCTAAAAAAAACAGTTTGGAATTAGCAACTTTATATAGGTGTACAATACAAATTTAATACTTATATTAAGAAATGAAAAATCTATTTTTATTAACCATTCAATTTATGTATAGTTAACATTTGAGATTAAAAAAAAAATACCAATTAAATCGGTGAAAAATTATAAGTAGGAAATAAATAATAATATAAATATAGGTATAGTCCAGTTCACTTACCACACAAAACAATAACTCGAGTATAATATAAGATATATTATAGGTATAGACTGAGATATTAAATATGAAGCTGGTAGTAAAATAATTCTTCAGGTTTTTCTTCTGCAGACAGTAATAAATAAGACGCAACTGCACCACACAAGTCGTTTAATGGAAATGATTTTAATGATTCCAAAATGGCGAAATATCAATTGTCAAAAGCATAATAGCAAAGTCATGTAAACAAGGATCCACGGATATTACCAAATAGTAAATACCAATACACCAAAATTAAAATAAAATTTCCAGTATAACAACTATAATAAACGTCTAACCGATAACAACGATAAGAAGTGCGTGACACAAGTACCTACTACCCAAGGTGGATATATCGTAATATTTATAATATAGGCTATTTTTATCGGACGCACCGTCGCACCCATAGAGTCGCGAACACGGTTATCTAGTATCTACATGTAGATAACCGTGGTCGCGAAACATTCATAATGATAATATAGTCATAACTCGTCGGCCGTCGCCCATCAGTAACATATTATACCTAATCACATAATACGTAAATATTATTAATAGTACAACTTAGTACTTACTATCCTCCTCGTAAATACGTAAACACAGAAATACTGAGTAATAAGTATAGACGTATAGTTTACTACACTTTTACATTAATTTTAATGTAGCTTGAGCGCTGGCTAGTGGCTGACGGCTGTCTGTAGTCAGGCCCGGATTGAACCGGCGAGCTACCGAGAAAATCTCGGTGGGCCGCATAAAATTTGGGTCGTTATTATTTTTGGACAAAAGTAGTCTAGAATTTTTAGATAGTGATATAGTAAAATATAGATCCAAATACACGGTTAAAACAATAAATGCGTCATGTATAATACTGATGTATAGTGTATTGCCAATACACTATACACCAATACAGTATTGGTTATTT
>NC_042494.1:146974418-146980647 GCF_005508785.2 Acyrthosiphon pisum
ATGTTTAGCATCAATTCGCTATTATATAGAAAATTAGACAGCCGAAAAAGCTTATGAATGAAAAGCAATATATTTGATTTATTTAACTTAATTCGATAATAATTTTTGAAAGATTTGTAAAAATTAAAATTTTGGTTTTATTAAGTAAATTATAACATAACACATACCTCCAACCACAAACCAATCCGCCATTCATTTTCTATGTTTAGCATCAATTCGCTATTATATAGAAAATTAGACAGCCGAAAAAGCTCATGAATGAAAAGAAATATATTCTAATTTATTTAACCTAATTTATATGGAATTGTGCTATAATTTGAAAATAATTTTACGAGATTTTTGAAAATTTAAATTTTGGATTTATTAAGATGAGATGTTTTTTTTAATTTAATTTAAGATCTTATTTGGTATAGAATAAATATAGAATAAATATGGATAAATATAAATAGAATTATGTGAATATAAATTTAATTTGAGTAATAATAAAATAAATAAATAATAAATAAAACTAATACTAATGAATAATATTTTTGGCCACTCACCGTTCTTGGATCCAGATGTTGAAGAAAAATAAAACACTGACATCATCTAGTTTTCTGTATTAAGCATCAATTCACTTTTATTTACAGAAAATTTCGAAAAGTACTGTGTTTCGGTCTTGAGATCCTTTATGCCGAGCTATAGGTGTTGATAAGCTGTTAATGTACTAGTTTACACTTGTCCACGAAATTTTTACACCAATTATATTATTAAATTAAATCAATGAAATAATATTATTAAATTAAATTAATGAATTAATATTATTAAATCAAATTAATGAATTAATATTATTAAATCAAACCAATGAAACAAATTATGGCTGTAAAAATTTTTTAGACAAGTGTTAACTGTCTGTAGGCATACGGTGAATGACAAAAAATTCCACTGTGTGGCCTGTATTTATTAACTAAAATATCTCTAGAAGTTTTCTAGAATGGTAAAAATGATAAGTATGTTCATACAATCAGCTCTCATTGGCTGTATTTTACTTTAAAACATAGGTGTGCTCATTATTCTTGATGGAGAATATTATAAATGACGTCATAAAATCTATATTAACAACTATTTACCATAAATTAATACTACTAAAACATATTGGAATAATTGTCATATATATTATATTTCCTATAACGATAAGCAAATATATGGCGGAAGCTGCTTGGCTGTTGTGTCTAAATATTTGTAATGTTTAAAATATGTATAATTTGTTTAAATAATTTTCTTAGAATATTTCTAAATTCTGTATTTATCTAAATATCTGTAATATTTCTAAATGTTTTCTAAAATGTATGAAATTTTATATAAAATATGTGAAATATCATTGTATTTGTATATAAATTGTATACAAAAAGTACTCAAAATCTGATGTAAAAATATCAAAATTCGATGTAAAAATATCAAAATTCGATGTAAAAATGTTGAAATAAGCTAATTTTAAGATGATGTAAAAAAACCGACTGCGCCAGAACATACACAATATATCTACTAATACAAATTTAATACTTATATTAAGAAATGAAAAATCTATTTTTATTAACCATTCAATTTATGTATAGTTAACATTTGAGATTAAAAAAAAAATACCAATTAAATCGGTGAAAAATTATAAGTAGGAAATAAATAATAATATAAATATAGGTATAGTCCAGTTCACTTACCACACAAAACAATAACTCGAGTATAATATAAGATATATTATAGGTATAGACTGAGATATTAAATATGAAGCTGGTAGTAAAATAATTCTTCAGGTTTTTCTTCTGCAGACAGTAATAAATAAGACGCAACTGCACCACACACGTCGTCTAATGGAAATGATTTTAATGATTCCAAAATGGCGAAATATCAATTGTCAAAAGCATAATAGCAAAGTCATGTAAACAAGGATCCACGGATATTACCAAATAGTAAATACCAATACACCAAAATTAAAATAAAATTTCCAGTATAACAACTATAATAAACGTCTAACCGATAACAACGATAAGAAGTGCGTGACACAAGTACCTACTACCCAAGGTGGATATATCGTAATATTTATAATATAGGCTATTTTTATCGGACGCACCGTCGCACCCATAGAGTCGCGAACACGGTTATCTAGTATCTACATGTAGATAACCGTGGTCGCGAAACATTCATAATGATAATATAGTCATAACTCGCCGGCCGTCGCCCATCAGTAACATATTATACCTAATCACATAATACGTAAATATTATACGGACGTAAGCCGTAAGGTACAACTTAGTACTTACTATCCTCCTCGTAAATACGTAAACACAGAAATACTGAGTAATAAGTATAGACGTATAGTTTACTATACTTTTACATTAATTTTAATGTAGCTTGAGCGCTGGCTAGTGGCTGACGGCTGTCTGTAGTCCGTACAATATTGTGGTCTATGATAGTCAATAGACCTATTAAGATGACGTAACAGTGTAACACTGGTATTTATTGTCTCCGTCTTACCAGTGCGTAATATAGCAAAATTAGACTTATATAGCTCCTTTAGTTTGAAAATTAGAGTGAATCGAGTGAATCGACCTATTATGAAACTTGATGGTAAGAAAATGATCTGTGTTTGTACGTTGGTTTTTTACGATAATTCAATTCTTAACCCGACGTTGGTCGCGTTTATTTTTTGTACTCCTTTGGTCGCGCGTCGAGAGATTCACTCAATTTTTTTTTAAATATGTCATATTATAATATGTTTTAAACTACCAAAACACATTAATTATGTTATTTGTATTAAATATTCTGTTAAGAGCACTTATATAAACTATATACCTATATATTTCAGTATTTATATTTTCTTTTACACGAAATATTTTAAATATTTTTTCAAATTTTTTCTTAGTTAAATTGTTTAGATTTAATGTATCTATAATAATAGGTATACCATGGCTGCTATGCTTTAAACCGATATAAAATACAGTGTTGACCAAAATAATTTCGTGGTGAGAGGATCTCTCCCACGCGACCAATGACGGGTTAAGTGAGTTATGACCATTTTTAATTTACTGTATATTATATACATAGAACTAGCTTAAAAATTGAATTATCGTAAAAAACCAACGTACAAACACAGATAATGTTCATCAAGTTTCATAATAGGTCGATTCACTCTAAAGTTCACAATAGTTTTTTTTTTAAATTTCAGCCATGCGATATTTTATATATATAGTCATAATAATATATAGATACCTATATCAAATATTATTTATATATAGTATATACATATAGTTGTGTTTCAGTGTTAATTGTATGGTATCACTTAAATAATGATTCAATAAATAAATTACCGCCTGTATTAAAAATTTAAATTTTTTATTCCAATTTTTAAATAAATAAATATATAATAATAGCTTTAAATCATTTTTTGATTATAACTTTTGGGTCGTTCTATAATTATTTAGATTTTAATAACATAATGATCATATTTTATGAATAGTATTCTACATTTTCATTAATGATGTCATATGATTAATATATTCAGAATATTACTATATTATTTAATTAATGATTTCATGCTATCAATATATTAAAAATATCATTTAAACAATTCATATTTAATAGCATAATGATGATACATTCCGAATATTATTTTATTATGTCGTTTTTGATGTCTTATTATTAATATATTACAAATATAATTTAAACAATTCATAATTAATAGTAAAATGATGATACATTCCGAATATTATTTTATTATTTCGATTTTGATGTCATATTATTGATTCTTCCATAATATTATTTCACAAAATAATCATTTAATAATTTATTAATATTTATTTTAAAACATTATTTTTATAATGAAGATATGATATCAATAAGATATTATCATTACGAAATTGCTATCTGGGTTAGTTATAATCTTAGATAATTTTTGTTAATATAGTTATACAATTTTTGATATAAAATTGTTGTTCTTACAAGATGTTTATCTTCATCAGGAATCATATTTCTTTGTACAAATAAACCTACATCATTTTTGTGATACATCTTGAATTCAATCTGTAGTACGCATTAGGTATTAAGGTTTTATAATAACTCAAGCATTTTATAACAAGCTCATGTACAATGCACTATATGGAAATGTTAGTTATCAAATAAATATAAAAATTATTAATACATGCAAATATTTAGTATGCGTCAATAGTTTTTATCAAAATGAGGAAAAGTAGGTACCTAAAAATGAGGTACCTAGGTACTTGCATGGATTGAAAATTCTGGTGGCAGATCACAACCGTCACTATTCTCAGTTGAAATAAGTAATAACCTGAGAAGATTCAATATTACTGAAGGCTGATCCGCTTTTTTTCTTGTTTTAAATTTTAATTTAAAAACAAAACATGTAACTATATAATTATTATAACTTAGGTAGGTATACAAATAATATTAAAAAAAGTTCAGTTTTTAGTATAAAACTGCTCTTACCTCATATTCGTTTGCTTTTGTTTTTTTATTAAAAAAGAAAAATAGTATTCTTCTTTTTGATAGTTTCATGTCCAATGTTCATCGGTGTTATCCACAGTAAATGTATACTAACAGTATTCAAAACACAAATTTTAACATACGCAGCGGCTGAGAGGCGTCACAAACAGAGAACTAGGTAAAATTTAATATTTTGATGTAGGTATTCTGTCGTATTCAGTGTTGTATGTTGGCACATGGTACGTGGGTAGTAACAGTCTTCGACACGTCGTAGTGCCGTAGTGCTGTTGTTGTACAACAATCGTTTTGAGTCAGTGGTTACCTATCAGTTATCATCTTAATTACTTATAGACAGGCGCGGATCTAGAACTAAAATTGAGGGGGGGGGGGTCATATTTACGAAAAGACAAAAACTCAATACACAGTTAAGACATAATAAAATAAGAACTTTATTGATAATTGTTGTTTTAATTAATTAAATGACAAAGTTTAGTCTCCTTTGTTTTGTTTTTCCAAATCTGGTTATAATGTCATCAACATTTACTGCTATATTCTTGTGAATATTGAGTAAAGCGAGACCAGTGAGGCGTTCCTCTCCCATGTTTGAACGAAGCCACGTCTTAAGGTGCCTGAGAGTGGAGAACGATCGCTCCGCTGTAGCTGCACTTACAGGAAGTGTTGCGAGTATTTGCAATAGAGCATTTATATTTGGGTATAAATCTGTGTCACACTGTTCTATTACCTGAGGTAAGAATTCCGGTACTTTATTTCCACTTTCTACTTCACGTTTCCATTTTGTATACTAATAATATATCAGAAATCAAAATCACTACTACTTATTAAATATTTTATCATTTAACAAATGGACGGCGTTCGGGAAAAAGGGTATAAGTCATTTTTTTGTCATTTTGACATTATGCATCAATTTTGTAGGAAATTTCACGCCGGATCTAATAGCGGCACTGAAAACAGTCCATCTGTTTTAAATATTGTGTAAATTGCATGTGCGAAAAGGCATAAGTCAAAAAGTGTTAAAAAAAGTTTGTGAAAAAGGGTATAAGTCAATTTTATAATATATTTTTATATGACGCGTATTTTGTTTTTTGTATAGACGTCATTTTTTGTTTATAATAAAGTTATTTTAATATTTTGTATTGTTATAATACTTCGTTGCAAGATGACTTCCAAAAGAACGGCACAACTTTCAAATTTGGCACGAAGTAAGTACCTAAATTGTTTTGAATTAAATGATATATTTTATATTAGTTTAAACAATAATATTATTTAAAATAATCTGTTCAAAAGTAAACTAAATACTTTATAGGTATACTAATATCATAATATCATAATATTTTATTTGTAGACACAATTTAGTAAAGTTATGATTAATTATTATTTATATTTTAGATATTAATATAAAAGATCCTTTAAATGCCACCATACCAATGCGTCGGAATTTAATTAATGAGTTTAATGCTATTTCTAAAGAATATGTGAAGGTGAGAATTTTAATTCATTTCTTGTAGGTAGATAATTGAAAAATAATAATTTATTTAAAAATAAAAGTAATTTCGTCGATTCAATTTTTATAAAAATATTATTGTTTTATTTAGGACCAGAAAAATGTAAGTCAATACAACATACAAACTGAGATACAAACTGAGTTCATAAAAATGAAAACCATTGTTATGAGGTTGACACTTCAAAAACAAATTATGTACATGTAATATATAATATTTAGACTTAAATAAAA
>NC_042494.1:146980697-146981602 GCF_005508785.2 Acyrthosiphon pisum
CAACTTGTGTTCTCCACCAGCAATAAAAGACCAACAGTTATTCACCGTAGACATCATCAACAGACATTCATCATCGAGAATAAAAAAATAAAATACTTCAATCTACATAGTTGCCCAGTCCACCACCAGCATCATCAACAGGCATTCGTCACTGAAAATTGGAAAATACTTTACTCGTAAAAACTGTTCACGTAAGTACCTACCTATTTCATTATTTATATTTTATTTGGAAAATCATCTTATCAAATCTAAAACTATACATCTTTACTAGTTTTTAAAAACAAAAAAAATAATACACAATAGTAAAAAACATAACATAAAATAAGCGTTTAGATAAATGATTATAACCTAATCAAATCATAATAAAAATTATCAAATCAATTTGATGGGATTTCACCGTCAATTTCAGACTATTATAGGTCTCCAAACATATAGCCAATTTAGTCGATGTGTGAAATGTCGTAAATATTTGACTATTATTAGTTTTAATACCTCATATCCTGTAACAAGGGTTCCATTTTACTCTTACAGGATAAAACCGTTAGAGATAGATATGATTCATATAACCCATTCTATTTCTAATTTGGGTAAATATAATAATTACTATAAACATAGTTTGATTTCATTAATAGTTTTATGATTATACAAACATTTCAGATTCGGAAGATATTATTTATAATCACGTCCACGTGATAGAGTAAAATGGGGATAATCCCTAAAATCATTAAATTGTTTTAATGCCAGTAGCGTATTTACGGGAGAAAACTTCTCCAAAAAAAAAAAAAATTCTTTTATATATTAGTTGTTGAACCCGGTTTATGTAGGCTTTCGCTGAAATAATATGGTTTTTTAACAAAATAATTATATAATGAAATATAGTTTAAAATTAGGTATCGGAAACGGAC
>NC_042494.1:146982719-146983861 GCF_005508785.2 Acyrthosiphon pisum
GTACTTTGTAATGATATAAAATAAAATACCATTTTTTCATAATACTCAGAAACAAGCATCATTTCTCTCTCTCTCTCTATCTCTATTTATTCATATTTTTCTAACTATATATGTTTCCGCGTCTCGCATCACATGCACTGAACTTCGTTCCTGCCGAGTGTTCAACAACACTCACTGGTTTTTTTCTTGATGCTTCAATTTTACCAACATCGTTCTGTTCTACAACATGATCTATAATTTAAAAAAAAAAAATTAATATAAATAATATGTTAAATATTAAAATATATAATAAAAATAAAGGCACAACTTGCTTACTAGAATACATTATTGGTTCTTCCAGTGTAGGAGACAACTTAAAAGTTTCACTAGTGTTTGGTGCATCAATTTTACAAGCACCATTCTGATTTACAACATGGCCTTTAATTTAAAAAAAATAATTATATAGAAATATTTTAGATTCTGAGTGGAACGATGAATGTATTGATTTTACAATGATGTGTGTTTTTTTATTTTTAGATTCTGAGTGGAACGATGAATGTATTGATTTTACAATGATGTGTGTTTTTTAATTTTTTAATTTTTTAATTTTTTTTAATTTTTTAATTTTTTTTGTGTCTGTGTACACGATAAGTAGTCGAAATAATGCTACGATTTTCAACTTCAGTATCTTGTTCGATCAGAAAGTGAATATCGTTGGTGCATTGGGGAGGTCAAAATTTAAATTTCCCAGTAGTTTTCAAAAGCGCCGGGAAAAACAAAAGAAAAATTAAGGAAAAACGGGAATTTTTACGCAAAATCTGTTTTCGAGAAAATCGATTTTGGTTTTTGGTGTAACTTTAAAAAAAATGACCGTGGATGCATGAAATTTTGACTGAATGTTTACATTTCCATTTTCTATACACGATAAAATTTTCAAAATATTTTGACTTATTTTGAGCTCTTTACGGACATTGTCAGTTTTCATTTTTTTTTAGTTTTTTTTCTAAAAATATCAATAAAATTTTATTTGTTGAATAAAAAAGCTTGAAAATTTAATAGAAGGCTCCTAGTATATTGTTTCAAAGGCAGATGAAAAATATTAAAAATCGTTAGTCACAGTTTTTTTTTATAAGCATTTAAAGTTCAAAAAACGACAAAATATG
>NC_042494.1:146983961-146987470 GCF_005508785.2 Acyrthosiphon pisum
TTGGGGCAGTAAAACTGCTTCAATTTTCTTCAACAGTATTTTGTTTGATGGGAAAGTGAATGTTGGTGAATTTGGTAATTAAAATTCCCAATAATTTTCAAAAGGGCCAGAAAAAACAACATAAAAATTAAGAGGATCTCACACCCGCATGTGTTGTCTCCGTCTTACAAAAAATGTACAATATAGCAAAAACTGTTTTGCAGGGGACAACTTTTCTCGCACCGTATTTATTGTAGAACTACCAAACTTTCAGAACACGTAAAAACAATTTTATCAGCGCAACAGCGTGATTTTTTTTATTAATAGCACTATCCAATCATTTTTTTTTTTAAACAAATGAAAAAAACAAAAAACCAAATGTACAGAAGCAAATAACTTTTATTGCATTTATGTTATCTAAAATACGGGCATCCTGTTGCATAGATAATCTTCCACCCTATATAGTTCAGACATTTTAAAGCCACTACTACAAACACAGAACGATAAAAGTTGTCCAGCGCAAAACAGTTTTGGCTATGTTGACGAAGATAACACATGCGGGTGTTACATCCTCTTAAGGACAAACGGGAATTTTTACGCATAATTGGTTTTTAACAAAATCGATTTTGGTATTTGGTGTAACTCTAAAACAAATGACCTAAATAGCTAAATACATGGAATGTTCATTGAACATTTATATTAGCATTTGATATAAACACCAGAAAATAATCAAAATATTTTGACTTATTTTGAACTGTTTACGAACATTGTCAATTTTAAATTATTTTAGTTTATTTTTCTATGAATGTCGGACAATTTCAAATTTTCAAATTAGTTTATTATAGAAATTCATAAAACTTTTAATTTGTGGTTAAAACAAACAAGTTAGTAAAGCTCATTCTGCGTGCGTTCTGAATTCCTGGTTACTAAACATGTTTTAATACAACGCAATAAACTATAATTTCATGAACAATTTAAAAATTATTTGGTAACCTTTATGGCACCATTGCTTTTCAATATTGGCTGTAGTATGAATCTATATTAAATGCTCAAATGTTGATTGTTTTTTTAATACTGGCTAGTATAAAATATTTACTTTGTTATAACTGTTGAAAAATCTGAACTCAGACAATCGTTACTATGTACCTAACTGAAATGTTAAATCATCAATATGGAATATTGTAGTTATATTTAGTTCCTAATAATATGACCGGAATTAAGAAAATATTGAGAATTACTCTTAATACTCAGGCACCAAACATGATCATAGTCTTGTTCCCGTTTCAATTCACGATTGTAGCATGAGTAGCTGAGAGAATGGTCAAACGACCATGTTGGCCACTTCTCCTTCAGTAGCGATTGCGTCACGCAAGTAAATGTACTTAACCTATTGAAACGTTCCATTAATATTAAAATTGAAAAATAATAATAATAAATAAATATTATTAGCAACTCCTATAACTCATAGCAACCATTAATAAACAACAATTTCTATCGTAAATCTCAAAATTCCTGTTCAAGCACCTACCGGGTATGATCAATTCCCTTTTTAAATTAGCCTACGACACTCACAAAGAATGTGGCTTTCTATTGGTGAAAGAATTTTCAAAATCGGTTCAGTAGTTCCAGATATTACCCTCAACAATGGTAACTAACAACTCCTCTTTATACCGGGTGATTCTTTCATAATTGAACACTCATTATTTCAAAAAGTGTACTTTTTTAAAATATTTTTTTACATAGTTTCAAGTGATTTAGAAAACAACGTTTTTATTAAAAAATTATATTTCGAAATATTTTTTATCCTTATAATTTTTTTACTTTCTTGAATGACAACTTTGGGTTTTAATTTTATATTCCAAAGCAGAATATTTTTCTTAGTATTTTGACACATGAAAATCGAATTTGGGGCGATTAGTTTATGATTAATAAATATTCAAAATTTAGATGAGCGGAGTGGAGTGGTACGGGGTTACCTCGTGAAATGTTTGTCCACTTTTGTGGTCATCGAAACTTTGAATATTTATAACTAATAAACTACTCGCCCCAAATTCGATTTTCATGTATCAAAATACTATAAAATTTATTTTTAAGCCAATTATTATAATTGTTAACCACGTATAAACCTATTTGTATTTTGTACTCGGAAAAAACAAAAAGTAAGTTGTTTTTGTGTTATTCATTACATACATTTCGAATTTACATAATAAACAATAAGTTATACCTAACTTCAAATCAGGGATCGAAACCGGTTTAACCGGTTTTCCAAAAAACCTGTTAAAACCGCGGTTTTCTCATTTCTGAACACCGGAACTGGAACCGGAACCAAAAGCTTTGAAACACCGGTTAAAAAACCGTAACTGAAACCTATGACCTTAAAAACCCGTTTTCAAAACCCAAACGAAACCATAGAATTGAAAAACCGCTCTTGTACTGTTCTTGAAAAACGGATTAAAATTTAAAACTAATGTCGGTTTCTTTGAATTCCCATAAAGTTAATTATATTATTTGTAATTCTACTATTTTATACGAAGAAATTATTATGTTTGGATTTATTGATAAAATCCCGATGCAGTTACTGAGTATTACGAAATATTATATAATATATATATTATTACTAAACTTTGATTGCAAATGAAAATACAAATAATATAGTGTGATGTTATTGTAATATACAATTAAATATTAATGTAATCGAATAATGATCTCAACCATAATATGGCAACATAATATTATGTCGAATGCAAAAGTAGGCACGAGGCACCTAAATTAGGTACAAAATATTCAAGTTAATAACACGAAATTAGTTCTGCTGAACGTAAATTTGTTATATCGTATGTTGTACACTAATTATACAAAGTAGCCATATTTCAGGGCTTTAGACTCGGCCCTTATAATAGTTAATAGATAATAAAAATCGAATCTACAGTAATTAGACAGGAAAATAAAATGGAAATTTTTAAAAACCGTTCCAAAAACCAAAACCGAAAATTTTCTAAAACCGTTCTTTAAACCGATAAAATATTTGAAAAACCTTTTTTGAAACCGAAACCAAAACCAAAAAATTTAAAAAACCGCTCTTAAAACCTAAACCAAAACCAGAAAATTTTGAAAACCGTTCTCAAGAACTAAAACCGTAACCGTTAAAATTTGAAACGGTTTCGACCCCTGCTTCAAATGATACCTGTTGATCATAAAATATTTTATAAATAACTGTTATTTTCACAATAATAAATTATCAATCAAATTATACAAAAGCAGGATAGTTTTTAAATCAAAACTTTTATACCTGTTGTCTTTTTGTCATTATTTTTACAATTTAATTTCCTATTGTGACAATAAAATAGTAGTCCCTCACCTGTTTTGTATTTATTTCAAGTATGCATTTTTTTTAAATCACATAATACAAATAACTTACAGCAATTAATAATGTAGAAGTTACGTCTAACTTTACAATTTTTTTTTTTTTACAAGCATAATATTTGAAAAAAATAATAATTATTAAATTTGAAATTAAAATCCCTCTATTT
>NC_042494.1:146987570-146989071 GCF_005508785.2 Acyrthosiphon pisum
TACCCATATATTTTATTCACCAGAGTACCATGATAATAAATTTTTTTTTCATAAAATGGGGTTACTTGATATCACATAAGAAATATAGGTATCGAAATTGCCTGTTGTGTTACTTTGATAGCATATTAAAAAATATTGATATCTCAAAAGATAATTCAGAATTTTAAAAATTAAAACGTTAAAATATTGAACTAGTTGTAACTAATATTTAATTTTGAGAGTTTTATCGTTAACACTACAGAAGTTATCTATATAATAAAAAACGAAATTGTCATAAAACAGTAAAAAATTATCAGTTACCCCATTTTACTGTACTACTTTTATTTTTAAACTATGAGAACTTTTTTCGTATTTGTGATATCGAAAAATTAAAAACAATGTTGCACAGTCTATGTTCTCTTCTTCCTAGTAGGAACATTTGGTTGCATAACATGAACTATAAGTTTAACCATGGTGGTCTTATCCACGCAAAACCATTTTTACTATGTTTTACATTTGTAAAACGGAGACCACACATGCGTGTGTAGCATCCTCTTAATAATATTTGTCATTCCGAATTTATTCAATTCAGCGTAGTCCGCAGATTAAATAAATATATTAGTAAAAATCAAGTAATAACCAAAGTTGTAAATAGAAGATTTCGTACCCAACCGTAATCCCTAAGATAGTATAATTTTCTATAATAATATCATTGCTGCATATTGACAAAAGCTGAAACACTGAAATGTGCATACACACAATACTGTTTTAATCAATTATGAAATTAATCAGTATTCTCAATAACAGTAACTATTGGTTTGTGGTAGCTGAAATATGTCACGTATGTTTGTGATTGAATTTTTTCTATATATCTCGAAAAAACTGCATCGATATTGGTATTGTATCTTGTTGTAGATTCCGACGGATTAAAGTAAAGTAATTAAGTTAATATAGGAAAATAAAAGTTAAGTTTCAAGTCAAAAGTAGCTTAATTTGAACTTGAAGAAGTTGCAAGGTAAATAGAAAAAAGGTGGGTAAGTGGATGTCGCTCTGCTGTACAGTAGGTTAGAAGTGGGTCACTGTATAATGGACAGTATTAAATTTGAATTCAATGATATAATATCACTGTATAAGAAAAACGATTCTGAGCGGAGACGGTATATCAGTCTATGTATTAGACATATAATATATACTTATCTATGGTATTAAAAAAAAATTGACCTATAATAGGTACCTATAATAAATTCCAAATTAATCATATTATAGTATCTATTAGGTACTTATAAGTTATAACGCGTTATACATCAGCAAAAAACCATGGTTCAACCAAAATTGAACATTTTATAAATTTTTAAGTACAAAATAATTTTTCAAATTAAAATTTGATAAATTTTGTCAAAATTTGATCTTTAAATGCTTATAAAAAAAAATTGTGCGTATGTATTTTTAATATTTTTCAACTTATATTGTAACAATATATCAGGAGCTTTGTATTAAATTTATACACTTTTTGGCCCAACAG
>NC_042494.1:146989171-146995780 GCF_005508785.2 Acyrthosiphon pisum
AACTTATCGATCTTATGTCCTTTTAACTTAACTTGAGTTAATTATTTTCATAACACCTCCCGGGGTTGGTCCTCTCCCTTTTTAAATTAGCCTATCTTCTGCTCAGAGGTATAATCTATCTATTTATATAAAAATATATGGTCCCGTTCACTTCGTTGCTCATTAAAATTGCCAACTCTAAATGAATAATATGTTTTACATATCACCATGGCAACCATTTATATACAAAACATTCCATCGGAAATTTCAAATTAATATAAAATCGGTTGACATGGTAATATGGAGAGACACACGGACGGAAATCTCAAAATATTATATAAATGGTTGCCATGGTAATATAGACACACACACACACACACACACACACATACATTCACTTTTATATATATAGACAAACTGAACTCGTGCACTTCGTTGCCCGTTAATTAATGTACCAACTCTATACATGACTCAAACTTTGTTCAATTCATAATTTAATATTCGGTGTATGGTTTCAAATTTAATCTTAATTTTTCCGTTGCCCGGAATTAAAATGCTGATTCGCAGCAGTACATTATCAGGTAGGCAATCTACCTGCGGTAGATCGCGGACCCCTAGTTTGTACGTAAGTGTAAGATTTAACTCTAAAGTACCAAAGTTATATCAAGTTTGTCGTATTTTACCTATGATGGATTAATATAATCAATTAATACAAAATCCTAACCTAACCTAACGTCACTGTTGTATTTTTGACATCCAGATTTCCTACTTTACCAGTGGATTTTCCTAAAATTTTGTTTCATAATAACCTTCTCCGTGATATACTCTTTCGTTTAAAAAAAATCAAGAATATCTGACAAGTAGTTCCAGAGTTGACCCTGTACAAAGATTTTCATTTCACATTTATATAGTTAAAAGATATATATATATATATATATAATATATAGACAAAAATAATAATACAAATCAATAAAGGTGCCCGTAATCAATAGCAATCAATATACAATACACTATTATTATTTTAATCCGTATCTTAACTTGTTGTTTTTGGCCATGTCACCAGGTGTACACTTAAGAGGCCATGACTCTGGAACCACTTATCGCACAGCGTATACAAACTTCACAGAAACCATTTACATAATATCAATCTTTATAATATGCCCTGACATTAATTATCGAAATCGGTTTGGTGGATCTTGAGTTATAAAATCTATTCAAAATATACACTTATTTTTATATATATATATAGATATAGATACAATATACAATCAACAATGTTTATATTCTTACAATTTTGAATTATGCACTAACCCATGAGTAAAGTATTATAATAAGTGGGTAAAGAAGAAATCTTTCATCCAATAATCGGATACCAAAGCTTACACATCACAACTGGCAACTAATGACAATGATATAAAACTAATAGACTTATCGACGTCAACAAATCTTGTAATATGAGCAGTAACCACCTCAAAACTAATTGTGGAATTGAGTATTCAACGTGTCTGTCTCAAATCTTAAATATTAATAATACATATTTTTTATTTATATTTTAATCATAAAACAATTTGTAAATGTTTGTGATTAATAATCTTTATGAATTTGAATTTTTTCAAAATTTGACCTTTAAATACTTAAAAAGGAAATACGAATATAATATATTTCTGATATTATGTTTTACTTACAAACAAAAATGTTAGTAACACTTTTCGTAAAAAGGCACCTACCCGATTTCTAAACAGTATCTAAGAATAAAAAAAAAAGAAAATTGTAGTAAATATTTTATTATGTTATTTTCAGAAAATGTTAATATGAATATTTAATAAATATTATACATAATATCTACATTTGACAAAAAACTAGACAGTTTTGCTTAAATTTTGCCGTTTTTCCATAATTCTTCTTTACCCTACGCGAGTACTAACTATGCCTAATATATGCTACTAAGCTACTTGAATACAATTTCAAAGTTGGACATTTGAGTAATTTTAGTAGTACTAAAGATTCAAGGCACTAATGTTCTAATTATTTTTCTAATTTCTCTTCATTGGTCAAAATTCAAAATACATTGTCGTTTAAATTAATTCTAATGATGTGTTGAATTTGAGGTACCTAGCTATATTATGGATATAATATATTATATATGCAGAAAAATTAAAACTAATACACTTGGTTAAAACAGAAAAAAAAAAGAAATCTGTTTAGTTTGTTGCTGAAATATAGAAAGACAATTAGTTTTAAATTAAATTTTATTGATAAGTGATTAATGATTACTAAAAGTATAGGTAGGTACATCAACAGCAACATAAGTGCAACGATATAAGTGCTGTACATACCTATTATTCGAATGAATATTGATAATCAATTAATTTGTTTTACCTGATGAACAATTTATTCAATTTATATAATATTTAACATTTTATTTTTACAGAATAGTTGTATTGGAATTAAAAAAATATATGGAAGGCAGTACGTATTTATACAATACTGTCTATTATTGTGCTGGGTATTTCATATTTTTATTTATTTTTTAACATTATCCTGGTTTGTGGGGTAAAAATTGTTCTTTATAAACGTATACAAATCGAATTCTGTACATGTCTGTACAATGAAATTCTAATGAACACACTCTACATAATATCCAATACTCATTTATTTTGCAGGATCATTTATGGATCAAGCGGTTGATGATTGTGAAGATGTTATTACAATCGATAAATACGAAGCTTCTCTTACCACGATCTTTAAAATTTAAGATTAGTATGATTCACAGCAAAACGTTTTAATATTTTAAGCTAAATATAAATTCAACTGTACAGTATAATATTACACCACATTATATTGTATTAACACTATTTTAATTACCTACAAATAGTAATAATTCATAGTATATAAATACGATGTTTCCGGCAAAATATAATTCAACATAATATTTTATTGTATATTACGAATAGTAGTATTTATCTATTATTAATTACTAATATTATATAAATATATATTTTTTTGGCTTTACGAACCTTTACTCTTTGCCGCCAAATCTACTTCCTTCATTCCCATGATCTTTATTGGATGCCTGATAAGAAGATAGACTAATTTGAAAAGGAGAAATTTATTAGAGGTTTATTAAAATTTAATTCTGATCTACAATATATTATGTAGATTTAAGAGTCTAGTTAATAGTAAAATATAATTATCTTTATCCAACTAGATAAATGTGCACACAATAAAATATAAATCGTCGCCATCATATCTTATCTTGATGAAATTTAAATCATCTACCATATAGGTTAGGTCTCAACACTACCTATTATACGCCTTCTTTTTTAAAAATATTTAAGCTTTGAGAATACAATCTTAAAAATACGAGTAGGTACTCCGCCTTCTCGTTTCTTTATATAACACTATATACCTACTTCACAGCCCGTTTGGTTATGGATAAAAATACTCGACTTCATATAAACTGCATACGACAGTTGATACAATATTATTTAGTTCATGGGAAAAAAAAAACAATTCTGTTTAGCAGTATTCCTTAACATATCTCAAGTCTTTAATTGGGACTGGCATAACGGACTATATAGGTGTACCTACAAACTCCAAATGTTCTTACGATATTGTATTATCTTTGTTTTTTCTTAATTGAATTCTATCTGACAAAATGCTCTTTTACCGTTCACCTAAATATCGCCTTAACTCGTTGCACGATTAAAGCAGCGGGTCCCTCGAGGAAGTCACAACGACCCATTCCTTTAGTCAATTTTTACTCACGATACCCCTAATTCCTAAATTCTGAAATCCTTTACATATCCCTTGGTGCATATACTAACGACATATTATACTGATAATAGCCTCTTACGAAAAGTACACTACAGCCGTACAGATTATGTAAAATTATCACTTGATCATGATTGTTTTAGGACAAATGATAGGCTAATACCTGGTACAACTAGTTTGAAAATTAAACAAATATACTAATCTTAATCTATTGTAGTAAGCTTTTCACACAATAATCATGAATCGTCAACCGTTTCGTAATATAATATAAGTAATAACCTAATAATTCCAACGGTAAATTCAATTGAATATCAATTTTATTGTCTTAGTACTATCGTCTGTAGAAAAATCTCAATAAAAATTACTGCCGACAAGAGCCTGAGACAGTCGAGACAACCCGAGCACGATCGACAGAGAAACAGCTGACAATTTCGTTTGACACTAAGCAAGAGGCGTCGTTCAATATTTTATAATTAGAGTACACTCGAGTGGAATGTGAATAAAAAGTGGTGCCGTTTCCGAAGTTAACCGAGGAAAAAAATTGACTTTTTTATGATGGCAATAAAGGGTATATTAGTAATAAGGATGGCATTTCAAAATCGACCACGATGCAGCATACTATTATTGTTCCACTGACGAGTGACGACAGATAATATTATTAAACATGTGAGCACAATTAAAATACACCTATGCGACCTATGACATTCACAACTACTGAAGTCCGAGTTTCGGGGAATGCATTCGAACGGTATGTTGAAATTGAATACATACCAACCATACATGTAGGGTATAATATTGTGTATATATATAAATTATATTACGTTTAATTTAAATATTATATTATATAATATTGTTTACAAATGTATGGATGACAAAATAAATAATTATTGTCCGTCAACATTTTGTTTGCCGTAGTTTGCAGTCATATTAAACAATTGTATTAAACATTATCAATATTTGATGAAGTATATAATATTATATACAATATTATTTTATTCTTGGTTTTGCGTTGTCAATTTCAACATATTATAATATCCTTAAATTTGAAATGTTTAATTACAATGATCGATATTGTTATACGTGTTTGCTTTTAAAACAAACAATTTCACATTGCAAACGATAACTATAATGTGTATGCGTGTTATAATGTACGCGAACGGCAAGGACGGTGGCGTGAAAAAAAATCATATTTTATAAACAAACAGTATAAAAATGTTCAGAAATAAATTGAATTTTTTTAGGCCATAGAATATAATATAATCACGAGCGTACCAGAGAAAAAAACGATACTGCGCTAATTAAATTTCATTGAAACGTAATTTAATTATAAAAGGGAATATTGGATATCGAACTATAAATTATATGATGAATATCTACGGTCGTTATTCGAGAAAATTGTGATTTGTGTACGTATAACGTGACGCACTTGAATTCAATTTACTTTGAACTTGTTGAACGCGAGTTTTCACTAATTTTGTATTTGTTTATTCATACAATGAAAACTTTCATAAAAATCTGGCGGACCTACATAGTAAAATAATATAAATCATTTGAAATGTTTACCAGATTATTATATGACTTGAATAGCTGGCGTGCGTATACAACTGTACAAATATATATATACATTCTTTTATACGACAAACCACAGACGTATAATATACATAATATTATACCTAAGTACCTGCGTAAATATACTTCGGCGAATACATTATTTAATAATAATAAATAATAAATAATAAATAATAATATATTATAATTATCATGGGAAATATAGATTTAAAAATATTGCGAATCATCGAGACGCAAAGTATAAATTATCGGTAGTGCAAAAAATATGAATTTATATATATATAATAAACCAAGACAAAAAAATAATGCTATATATTATTGTTATAACGACGAAGTTTACCTCTGAATAATGGGTAGTTCAATATTGTGTAGGTGTAACGAATAAACTTAAATTGAATAACTTTGAGTTTCTGGAATACCTTTAAATCGGCGTATGCGCTTGCAGCTCGGTAAAATTTCGCAATGTCAAACAAATAAATGGGAATTTGTTTTTGAGAAGCAAAAAAACACTGACTATAAGATTCTCTGGGGTAGGAGCCTATACTGCGAGTACGTTCTGCGTAATAATAATATTCTCGTGCATAATAATTATTATTTATTACTATCGTCACTACCTATAATAATATATATTATATTACACGAAGTTGGTTGTGCTGGTAAATGACAGGCGTAGCGATGCAGTGTATAATATATGACATTATAATAACAATAATATTATGGCCGAGTCAAATAATATAAGATATTTATTTCATAATAATATACACACTCGCTCAATACTCAACTCAATACTCACTGAACAAGAGCTGCAAAAACAAATATAACTATAACATGTGTCCCATAGGCGTATTATGGTGGTCAAGGGGCTAAGGAGGCTATAATAGACACCCCTTACATTTTAGATTCTGAGTGGAACGATGAATGTATTGATTTTACAATGATGTGTGTTTTTTTTTTTTTTTTTTGTGTCTGTCATCACCTTTTAGGACAGTAAAAGTGCTTGGATTTTCTTCAACAGTATCTTTTCTAATAGGAAAGTGAATCTAGTTGGTACTTTGGGGGGTCAAAAGTAAAATTTTTCCAATAGTTTTCAAAAGCGCTTTGAAAAACAAAAGAAAAATTAAGGAAAAACGGGAATTTTTACGCAAAATCTGTTTTCGAGAAAATTGATTTTGGTTTTTGGTGTAACATTAAAACGAATGACTGTAGATACATCAAATTTTCACTGGTTGTTTATATTTTCATTTTTCTATACATGATAAATTTTTCCAAATATTTTGATTTTGTTTT
>NC_042494.1:146995830-146997121 GCF_005508785.2 Acyrthosiphon pisum
AAATTTAATACAAGGCTCCTACTATATTGTTACAATGACATTTGAAAAATATTAAAAATCCTTAGTCACAGTTTTTTTTTATTAGCATTTAAAGTTCAAAAATTGACAAAATATGTAAAAATCACGAAAATTAGCAAATTATTTTGAGTTAATAATTCGTAAAAATTTTTCTTTTTAGAACTAAGATTTTAAAATGTAATACAAGATTCCTTATAGGTCAATCTACCTTTATCAAAAAAAAAATGTCTATAAGAAAATCAAATTAAATTTTTATGAGCGTTTGAAATTCATATTTTTACAACATTTGATATTCACTCGATTTCTTACGTAACGATTTTCTTATTTTATTGTAATTAAAAAACGAATGACTGTAGATACTTGAAAATTTCACTAAATGTTTATATTAGAATTTTCTATACACGATAAAAATCTATCAATAGATACAAATTACAACAAAATAACCAGTGAGTGTTGTTGAACACTCGGCAGGAACGAAGTTCAGTGCATGTGATGAGAGACGCGGAAACATATATAGTTAGAAAAATATGAATAAATAGAGATAGAGAGAGAGAGAGAGAGAGAAATGAATGCTTGTTTCTGAGTATTATGAAAAAATGGTATTTTATTTTATAATCATTATAAAAGTACAAAGCAATTATGAAATTAATCAGTATTCTCAATAACAGTAACTATTGGTTTGTGGTAGCTGAAATATGTCACGTATGTTTGTGATTGAATTTTTTGTATATATCTCGAAAAAACTGCATCGATAGTGGTATTGTATCTTGTTGTAGATTCCGACGGATTAAAGTAATTAAGTTAATATAGGAAAATAAAAGTTAAGTTTCAAGTCAAAAGTAGCTTAATTTGAACTTGAAGAAGTTGCAAGGTAAATAGAAAAAAGAGTTACAAATCAGTTAAATTTGTTTTAAACCTAAGTACCTAACAAAGATTTTAAATTTTGTTTTATATACCTATTCATTAAATAATTAATTAGCTACTGTACATTATAAAAATTACTGTATTTGTAATAAACTATTATTTTAGCTACAACCTATTCAGATGTGAAGGTAAAACAAATATTTTGAATCAATATTTAAAAACATGATTTACAGGGTTCATTAAGAAAAATGTAACTTAAAACATGCCCAAAAAATGTAGTAATTGAAAAATAACTCAACTCATACTTTGTTTTGTGGACCACTTTAAGGTACACTAGTAAATACATTTGTATTTATTTAATCATAGTTCATTCTACATAAATGTCTTCCATCTCAATTTCAAACCATAA
>NC_042494.1:146998725-147001057 GCF_005508785.2 Acyrthosiphon pisum
AAATATTAAAATACCTACATATGCACTATTATTTTTTTATAAGCATTTGAAGTGAAATTTGACAAAATTTATCGAATTTAAAATTGAATAATAATTGTGTAGTTAAAAATTCATAAAATGTTCAACTTTTGGATTGAAAATTTAAAACAAGATTTCACGTAAATATTTAATTCTGTTACCAAAAATTCTAAGAAATACATAAGCACAGTTTATTTTTATAGTCATTTTAAGTTCAAATTTGGACGAAATTACATATTAAAAAACCTGGAATAACTATTTTAGTTATTTTGTTATGATTGTATAATATTACTTGTGGATACTTGAAACTTCTAAAGTATACTATTATATATTATCTATGATAGTACCACGGTTTGTTGTTGATGTATGACACGTTACCTAATGGATATTGTGATATGATTAATTTGGAATTTATTATTGATACCTATTATAGGTCAATTTTTTTTTAATACTATAGATAAGTATACCTATAATAGGTATGTCTAATACCTAGACTGACAAACCGTCTCCGCTCAGAATCGTTTTTCTTATACAGTGATATTATATCATTGAATTCAAATTTAATACTATCCATTATACAGTGACCCACTTGTAACCTACTGTACAGCAGAGCGACATCCACTTACCCACCCTTTTAATATTATCATTATTAATATTATTATTATGACGTTCGAATTTGAATTATATTTATATATTTACTTGGCCATTTATACAGTTATTGATTTGCATTGTATATTATTGTTTAATATTTTTATTATGTATTTTTGTCCAGACCGAAACTGTCCCGTTTGGGGGTGTACGTAAAATGAGTCGGGGAAAGGAGTGTCCTCCGTGTTCCTCTTCCCCCCCCCCAACATCATAGATACCTATAGCCCCACCCCTGTCCATATAAATTCATCGCCCTACGCCTATGCGTATTCGTGTTACTTTACGATATTATATACGCCGTTCTCGTATCGTTCCTTTTGCTGTGAGCTACACACAATGACTTCACCAAAACTCAAATATCAAGATATACAATATTGTTAGGTAGGCAACAGCTAACTATATTATAATTATAAAATACAACGGGGCGTAATTAAATGCACAGCTCGGTCGCATATAGTGCATTATAAATACGGCTGCTCTTTATACGCGTCAGAATTAGCCGGGTAAAAGTTAATAATAATTACGAAGTCCATTTATTATTTAAGAACGAAAATACGGTGTGTATAATATGCACAGAGTACGTCCTGCCTGCATTAATCGACAAGTCGCGTACGTGTGTGTAAAGTAAACACATCTGAGAGAGTGATGGTGGGAAAACTTTTTCGTTTTACTGCGCAGGGGCGCCTGCGTACGAAAAAAAACATTCGACTACCATATAGGTAGTACTATAAGTACACATACTATAGGACTATATATGGAAAAAAAAATAATGATAATAAAACGCAATATATTATTACATAGCCGTGGCGGATATCGTGTTTTTCTCAGTACCTATACCTCTACAATATTTAATATAATTGCACCACTGCTGCTGCAGTATTCAAACAAGTGAAGAAAGGCATAAAAATAACCTATCAATTTTTTATTTTTTACCGTCACACGTGTGTCCCGTGATCTTGTTTTTTTAAAATGTTATTAGGTCAACGCTAGCGCAGTTCATAATATTATATTCTTATGTCATAGGTGTATTAGTTGACTCAATCGAATATCTACAAACATAATAATATGACGATTGATTAATTTTCGTATATTGTGAGGGGTTGCAAAGATTTCGATAAATTCAAAACTACCCATATGTTAATAAATGACTAAAATATAAAACACATATCGGCAGTACAGTGGCGGATATATCATATTTCTGAGGGGGGGGGGGGGGGTGAATTTCAAATCCACAGAGGTAATGACGTTCAACCCCTCCCATTATTTTATTTGAAAATATATTAATATAATCGATAGAAAAATATAAATAACAACACTTTTTTTTTCAATATAAATATTTATTTAAAATGTAAAAAAAGTCAATATTTGTAGGTATTACATGATAAATTAATTCAATACACTTTGGTATTTAAAAAAAAAAAAAACGTATTGAATATAATTATGATATAATTATGATTTATGACTATCGGACACGGCTATAGATAGTACTATCTTAGTCCGTGTATCAAACAGAGTCATTGGCGATTGAAATTGATAGATGTGACGGGGACGCTGTGTAAGCAGATAACTACAGTATAAATATTTAAATATTTATAATCAATGGTTAAGGCTATAGCCAATATTATAATAATGTATAGTGGTGGCGAAAAGCCCAAAGGGGGGGGGG